>NC_139596.1:13056685-13069185 GCF_946808225.1 Silurus aristotelis | reverse complement strand
TTCTGTAGTAATCGTCCATTCACAAGGACTTTTACAACAGATGCTGTGTATAAATAAGCTGATTTTCAGAAAGTGCTGTCAGTTAACAAAGGAACATTTTTAATTGTTAAATATGGTGAAGTTTTATAGTATCTCCAGAATCAGCAGTCATTTTTCCACCACAGAAAAGTCTTCAGGAGAGCAGAGTTTAAACTTTCCAAGTAACATCAGTAACATGACAAGTATTATTTAGTGCCTTATAAATACTAGGAGGAAGCAAATATAAAGGGAATGACTTTTTATAGCTGCTTTACCTGTATATAAAAAAATAAAATAAATAAATAACTTTTGGGATGCTATTGCAAATTGCAGTGCTACAAATGTGATTAAAAACTTTCGGCTATTGGTAAATTACTGTATATTTCGGCAATAATGGCATAACAGTCTTTATTTTCTGTTGATTTACATCTCATCTTTCCATCACTGATTATTTTACATTTTTAACCCACGATCTTGAACCCAGTGACTCCAAATCTTGACGACCAAGTTGTCATGCTCTTATTTTTGCCTTTGTGTTAACATTTCAGAGAGCAGTGTTACTAATAATGTGCATCAGCTGCCTTGAAAACTACTTGTCTTTTGTCTATGCGTATCAGGCTCTTATTGTTCCATATTTACCCTGCTACATAGCAGAGTCTCCTGCGAGACCTCTCTCAGTGGACAGTCTCCTATGAGTCCGCACTCTCTTGCGCACGCACACACACACACACACACACACACACGCACACACACACACACACACACACCCATGCTGCAAAATATACCTGTAACCTAGATACACCAGCTCCTTTTCCATCTCCTACACAGTATGTGGTTTGTTTGAATAACAATTGAAGACCAGTTTGTCTGGATTGCATTGACCATAAGGAGGATGTGAAGTCTGATTTGGAGCTTAGATTCAGAGCCTGAAACCAGGTAGACGATTTGCACCTTCTTTTCCAGAGGTGAATGTAAAGAAAAAAAATCACACTCTTTTCACACATTTAAAGTGTTAATTGTGTTAATAAACCCTGAGTCTAGGTTCAGGTGATGTTGAAGGTGCAGAGCTGGTGGAAAAGTTTTCTCCTGACTATACCGATCACGTGTTTTTTGAAGAACCTCAGCTTTATATCCTCCCTCTCTCTCATTCTTGATATCTCTCTTTCTCCAGGTCTTGTATTTTCTCATGGCTCAATTATTTTATTTTGGTGGCAACTGCTGCTTTTTTTTTACTGGTACAATTGACTTTGTTTGCCCTGTGCCAGAATAATAAAGCCGTCAGAATTGTTTCCGCTGCGTCTTCTCTTTTGGTCTCTTTTTTTTGTTTTTACTACTGCACATTTGTTTATTTCAACTCTCTACTTCCTTTGTCATTCCTATCATGCTGTGACGTAGGCTACAGTGGCGCTGAGCAACACTCTACCACATGCTGTATGTGTTTTCAGCCTGCATGTGTTTTGTAGGCAAAGCTACAGACGTGTGTGGCGTTACATTTTATATCATGTAACTTTTACGCCATGGACAGAATCTTATCAGAACCGTATAGTTTATTGCTTTGCCCAAAGATACCTGCACTGCTGAATTAAGCAATTTGTTGCTGTAGGTCATCTTACTTTCAGGAGAGCAGATGATGCACAGGGTTTGAGACACTATTTGGAAACGTCAGTCATAGCAATCGATGTTCTTCATGAAATTTGTAGTGCATCAGTTCTATTGAATTTTCCAATCGGACTTGTAAGAAGGTGATCATTTGAGATGACAGCAGCCCAGACAGTATATCCAACTGCAAAGCCTTTTATAAATGCTTATTGGTTCTCTAGTAACAGATGATTCACAGGGACTTGTATAGGGGATGTTTCACATAATAATCTAAAAAACATGTATACTTGCTAATACGGTAATAAATTCTCTTAACAGAATATTGACAGCACTTAAACGTGTGTAAAGCCTGTCAGATCTTTTGTTTTAAAAATTGATAGCTTCTATAACCATGGAAAGAGGACCTAACTTGTTTCTGAGGCATTCCACAGCAGAAAATGCAACTATACAAGATGATGATGATGATGCATCATACATTAATAAAAGGAAATGTGTAATGGTTGGTGAATTGCTGTAGCCCAAAACACTGTGGAATGAAATAATGAACAGTGGAGTGATTCCAGTCTGAACTCTGGTTCATATCAAGCTGCAACACACCATTCTGTTAATTGTAGCACAAGAATGAAGTGATTTATTCCTAATGTATACATTCCTTATTTATTTTTATTATTAATACACTGCGCTTAAATTCTACAGTTTCTATTATGATTTTTTTTTTATGTAGCGAAGGTAAATCCCAGATGTATTATTTTGTACTAATACATTACTGTTTCTATAGTGATGGCTAATTCATAGGGAAGTGTTTGACACATGCTCTGCATTTAGTGTAGCCCAATAATTACAAAATAGTGCTTTCAAATGTAATGCTAGTTCATGGAGAGGGGGAGGGTGTGTGTGTGTGTGTGTGTGTGTGTGTGTGTGTGTGTGTGTGTGTGTGAAGGGATAAATATCAGTAAGTGAGTAAATGTTTATAGTTTACCACAAAACAAGCTGTAGACTGTATTAAAAAATAAAAAAGAACAACGTGGATTTTTGACGAACAAAAATGTTTCATTGTTAGCAAAGTGAACGTCTCAGGTTCCTTTATATAAAAATAGCTCCTGGGTGTAACAGCAACTCCCGTTTGTGTCAGGACTGCATGCTAGTCTTGACAGTTTTCCCGGAACTGCACAACCTGTTATGATTTTTTTTTTCTTACATTTTCTGACAACTGACACCTGGTGAAGTTTCGATGCTATGGAGCTGCACAGATCTTGCACGGAGCACCGTACAGTTCATTGAAACTGTATCTGATACAGAAAAACCCACAATGGTTGGGTTTTACGTAAAACTTTGAGGGATTCCCCTAAAAAAAAAAAGAACTTCATATACCCTTGTTTTTGCTGTAATCTTTTTTTCTGATCGTGTAGAGTAAATTAATTTTATAATGATTATGGATACAGGGATGCTCTGAAATTCTGTACATTCTCTGCTGATTCTCCGACTGATTCAGGTCTGCGGCACTTCAGGTTTAAACACACTACTACAGAGGCGTGGGATGAATGCATTTTTCCCTCTTTATTTTCATGCAGTACATGCAGACCCATGTTGCAATAAATTTTGCTTGTGTGTGTATTGCAGGTTGGCATGGCAACTGGTCCTGTTCTCGACTGTTCACCTGTCCCGTATTTGAAAATGTAAAAACAAAAAAAAAAGAAAAGAAAAGATCTTTGTTGTATAACACTCTCTGACACTGCACTGTTAACTGAGGCTGTGTCTGACTGCACACTACCTTCTTGTACTGTGCATTACTGCTCTCTGGCTGCAAGAGAAAGGCCAGTTGCCATAGCAAAGCTCTCTGCTTGCACACAGGAAGCAGAGCTCAGACTCTCAGCTGGCATACGTATCTGAAATGAGCCAGGATGCGTGTCTCCGAGTGAAGAGAAGTGAGGAGGTGGTTGGAAGTTGCACTGCGTAACAATTCAGTGCTTGGATTGAGTAGATTTAAATCGGTGTAGAAACTCCGCCAAATATGGGATTGTTGTACACAAATGAATTCTTACAAACATCAGTTCATCAGTCATCTAAAAGTGTAGTCTACATCTGGAAATGCAATTTATCTGTACACCCTATTGTGTTGGGTCTTAGAGTGGCAGTCAGGTGCAAATCGTGGCAGCTCAGCAAACTCTAGGGACATGAGCTGCCCATCATATACCCCTTTTGAACTGCTTTAAACTGCTGGCTACATTTCTTTGTATGTAGACCAGGTGTATAAGGCATCATCACTGTATGTATCTGGATCTGTTTAGTTCTCAAAATATGCATATTCATATCTTTTTACTACGATTTAAATCTGAAGTGGGCATACCCAACAGTAAATCTGGATGTTTTTTTGAATGGAATGTCATCAATGATTGCATGGCCTGTAAAAAAAAAAAAAAAGATCATCACTCGAGTTTATTATTGGCCTCAGCTAGAGATGTGCTCTTTCTAAAGATATAACTGTTTTTAAATCCCTTTTCTTTCACGTTTTTGTTTGCACCGTTTTCTACTGAATTTAGTTGGTAGTGTTGCTCTAGTAGCCTATTTTAAACTACTACGACCCTGAACAGGCATATACCAAGGTTACATGCCTTCTGCCTGCTAGCATAGTCCTCTCACTCCAGATACACACTGCCCTGTGAATCTCTTTTGGCAAGCTTTCTTAAACAACCAACCAAAAAAAAATCCCATAGTGTTCTTCTGGTTTGTATTTGTGTATGCATCAGTTTAGAACACATGATCTGTTCATCCTGACATCCCTTTTGTAGATGCTCTGTATCCCACTGTGAAAGAGCCTGTGCATCTTTTCTTCTGTCTTTGCCTCCTGGTGAGATGGCACACAGCACATCTGGGGTTCAAGCCTAAATCTAAGCTGTAAACATAACCCTTGTGCTGATAAACAGTTCCTTTACTATGTCATGTTGTGACTATTTTCAGCTCCCCACATGCCCACAAGCATGTCTCTCGCCTCTCTTTTACTTCAGCTTGCTTGTCAATGGAAATCCGATCCATGTCCGAGAATTGTCTGTGTGTAACAACCATTTAACATTCTAGTGGTAAATGAATTCAACTAGCAGATTCTTTCTGTATACATAAATGTCATGCTATTGGGAGCTGGTGTCTGTAAAGGCCATAGTATATGATTTGATATGGTTTTTTTATATATATATATATATATATATAAAATATATATATATTTTATATATCATCAGTGAACCTGATTTGAGGTCCCCTGGTGGTCTAGTGGTTAAGATGCAGCGCTCCCACCGCTGCGACCCGGGTTTGATTCCCGGTCAGGGAACCATCCCCAGCCACTCTTAGTGCCGGTCCCAAGCCCGGATAAATTGGGGAGGGTTGCGTCAGACCTTCCTAGGGCATCCAGCGTAAAACATGTGCCAAATCAAACGTGCGGAGGATCCGCTGTGGCGACCCCTAACGGGAGAAGCCGAAAAGAAAGTTATCAGTGAACCTGATTTGAAATGTCTGATCATAGAATAAAGTAATCCCTATATAGATCTTTGAGGGGTCTTGGTTTTATTCTGGAACACAGGTCTGCCTTCTGTTGATTTTAAAATGAAACCATTTTGTTCCTAAATTGACTGAATAATTGTGATGAATGATACTGCGCCGTATAACCGAAATTATTATTTTAGCCATTATTGTGCAGCCGATGTTTACTTTGCAGAATGTTAATTAGCTTGGAGCTCATGCTTTGCTGATGCTGATGATCAGCATTCTGGGTAGGTTTTAGTTGTCGATACTTGTCATATTATAAATTACTCCATCTAATTAATAATCCACCATATAAATCTGCTATTTTTTACATTATAAGTGTAGTTGAGCGCATGAACATGAACGCAAATACTATTTTGTGCAACAGACTATAAAAGGAAAACACGAAGACTTGCCACAAACACACAAACGTTGTATAAATATGCCAAAGGTTACTAAATAACAAACTGTGCACTGATGGTGATGCCTAGGTAAATGTGCACACTCTTCTCATCTATATAACAAGACAAAATCAGAGGCATAAACGTTAATACCTATAAGCTTTTAAATCATTATACTTACTGAGATGCCACAGCACTGTTGAATTATTGAATCTGATTAGTCAGAAGTTGGATTTATTTTCAAGAACAGCAGCTTCCACAGTATTTCAGCTACACAGTGAATCAGAGGTGTGTATGTATATTTGTGCTCATTTTATTACATTTGTTTTTAATTTGTTATTGTTCTTTCTAATAGACAAGAATGGCTTATTACATCATGTGAATTCAATAATGAACATGGTTCTGCTCAACCATGAGCATATATTAATCTGGAAATGTGTGCTCTAACAATGACCCAGAACCAAATAATTACCCTCAGGTTCAGTAATTGTGATTATATAATAGTCTATAGAAATATGAATGACTGGATAAAAACAGGGTGATGGCATTAACTATTTGTGTAAACTCTGTCTGATAAATCATTAGATGTACTATAGGCATAACCAGCTTGGTTTGACATCTATAGACTGCAAAAATTAAACTATACCATGTCAGATCTTTTTCCATCTTAAAATGAGATGCATCAGCCAATATAAATTCGAACGCAAAACAAAACATTTTACAACACTAAAGGTGGGAAAAACTCCCACTATCCTGTTGCATAAGAGTGCTAATTAAAAATAAATGTTAAAACACATTTGTAATATGGCACACATTTTAAAATTGCAATTTCCTTCACAAATGCTTCAGATTTATCAAACTCCACTGGCCTTTTTTTGTATTTTTTTTTGCATTTAGAACTTATGGTCCACAAGAAAGTGTTAATTTTTTCCTTCTTCTGAAGCCATTTCTTAGAATCACCACCATAGCATTATTCAATTCATTTTTATTTGTATAGCTCGTTTACCAATGGAGAACGGATGCTACCAGCTCCAATAGAAACATGCACTATATTGCCAAATTGATGTGGACACCTGACTGTCACACTCGCATGTGCTTGTTGAAGATCTCATACCAAAACCATGGGCATTAATATGGATTTGGTTTACCTTTTGCAGCAATAACAACCTCCGCTCTTCTGAGAAGGCTTTCCACCACGTTTTGGAGTAGGGTTGTGAGAATTTGGGTACATACAGCCCCCCAAGATGATGTTTGACATTGATTTCGAGCGTGATGTTGGGAACTGGCTTGTAGTCTGCCCCCCAATTCACACCAGAGGTGTTCAGTGGAGTTGAGGTGCTGCATCTGTGCAGGACATTCACTCTATTCTTGCCAAATAATGTCTCCTAATGGAGCTTAGTTTGTGCATAGGGTTATGTTATTCTATAGAAGGTTTTGACTAGATACCTTAGCATCTACTTTTTTTTTTTTTATAACCAATGCATATGAACACACATGCTCTTTGGCATTTTGCAGAAAGCAGCTTATTATGCTGAATTTAATTCTGAGTTTGCCCAGCAGATGCTATGCATCCTATTAACATCCTCTTAAATTGTGATAAACTGTGGCTATATACAAAACATTTAAATCATGTGGTTATTTTAAAAATCTCTTTATATTTTCTCCTCTAGGGCACTAATGATCTGTTTTTGTGCTCTGTGTAATAACATGTTCTCTTCCATTCATTATGAAGGTATGAATATTTACACCTGCTCCTGGATTTCAGTATCCAGCATCATGCTGATTAGCAACCTGTTTTTAGGAAATGAGTGCTTGTATTTTTTGATAATGTCACTGAATATTTGATTTCTTACTGAATATTGGTATATGTTATTCACTGGTTTGCAGGTGAGGTGTCTGACGCTGTTTGTAACCCACTACCCTCCACTGTGTGAGCTTGAGAAGCTCTACCCGTGTCACGTCGGAAACTACCACATGGCATTTTTGCTCAATGAGCCAGAGACTGCAGCTAAAGGTATGTGATAGGTGTGTCTGTGTGATCGAATCAACCGGTTTGACTTTATGGAAACATTTGTCTAGTTTGGGTACTAGACAATAGCACAACATTTAATAATTGCACAAATGCGTGAATGCACTTCATGGTCAAACATTCATAGACACCACTTGAAGGCACACTCTAAAGTTCAATTTAATACATGTTTATCTCTATAGTGCTTTCTACAATGGACATGGTCTCAAAGCAGCTTTACAGAATGTAAGAATTATAGAATAAAATTGTGAACCATGTGTATTTATCCCCACTGAGCAAGCCTGGGGTGACCTGGGATGACTGCTGCAAGTAAAAACTTCTTTAGATGGTATGAGGAAGAAACCTTGAGAAGAACCAGCCTCAAAGGGAAACCCATAGTCATTTGGTTGACATCAAGATTGTAAATATAAATTGTTAAAACATTGCAAACACTGTAGAGTGAGAACTATCATCTTCTAACTTCATTAGATGTCTCGCAACTGGACACTATTTTTGCATAAAACAAACTACAAGATATGATTTGCCAAAGTTGACAACCTTGCAGATGAGCACAAATCCCCACGATCACGCTCCAAAATCTTTTGGAAAGCCTTTCTGAAGTGGAGCTTATGATAACAGTGTGTCTGTTATTCGGGTGTCTAAATAGAGGAAGAAAGTCTTTTAAAAGGATTGGTATTGCTCATAATTAATAGTCAATCTCATTCAGTCACACTTGTATCTCAAGCTCTAATATGGCAGAGCAGCTCTATTAAAACAAACACATAATTTACTCTGTCATTTACAGGCTAAATACAAATCAATTTAGACCTTTGATTAGATTCCTCTCGGAAGGATTTGCTCCTGTTTTCTGCAGAGGCTCTCGAGTGCTTCTCTCTGATGTAACACTTTTTCAACTCCTCTTTTTTACCCTGCAGAGGAGGAGGTGCAGCCAGAGTTCATCACTTTCCTCTATCAGCTGACGAAGGGAGCAGCAGCTCGGAGCTACGGACTAAACGTGGCGCGCCTGGCTGACATACCCGAGAGCATCCTCACTTCTGCTGCGCTCAAGTCCAAAGAGCTGGAGGCTGCCGTCAACAGCCGCAGGTACATAACGTGGGCCGTGTATCCTTATGCAACTTTCAAAAAAAAAATGCTGTATGTACTATGAATAAAATAAAGCCAAGCGCTCAGCATGTAGGAGACACTGAAGACTGCATCCTACATAACTTTAATAAAAAGGGTCTGGGGTTGGCTTCCAATTTTACAGGGCTAACCAAGTCTTTTGTAGATTTAACAGGGCTCATTTATAATGGATTTTAACAGATTTATTTGTAAATTGCTTAATATAAGAAAGTGGAATTCATGAAATCAGTTTTACAAAATCACAAGAGCTCAGAGTTTTGCAAACTTGTGTATAATAAAAAACTGCAAATTTCTATAAAGATTAAATTGTCATTTTTAGATAGCTTAATTCTTTCAACACTGATGACTTAAAAGAAAGCAGTCAAAAAGAAATCCATAGATTCTGCCAAATACATCTGTCCTCAATTAGGACAAAATAAATGGCAACTTATAAAAGGAGGTGAAATAAATCTCTGCCACAGGTAGCTAACGTTGCAGTGTTTTTAACATTTGTGGGAATCACGAAATGCAGCTCAATTGCTCCACAAACTCTGTGATTTACAGGTGATTCCAAATCACCTAAAGTACCAAATTATTTGTAAGATGATTTAGTTTTTGATTGACCTTTTACACACAACCTTATTCAACGAATGTTAAATGAGGAAAGCATCACAAACATAAGCGAATAATGAAAAACGGATTCTTTTTGCAGGCCTTCGTGTAAATGTCTGATTAGTGTTAACAAGCATTGAATAATAGTCAAATAAAATCAGGAGCAATAAACTGAGTAACCTGTTTTAATATTTTACAAAGATTTCATATCCAGCTGGTATGAGTAGCTTTGTGTTTTCAGATTTGTGATCGCACCTCGGAAGGAAAAAAAAACCTCCTGATATTTGAGGAAACATGGACATGCATGCACGTTGAAATAGAAGTATCTCCAAGAATCCCAGCATCTCCAAAGGACCATAGTTTGGTTCTTAAGAAAGGCCCTTAACCCTCAACTGCTCAGTGGTAGTAAATTAGATAATAGTAAGATGCTCTGCATTTGGGTGTCTTCCAAATGCCATAAATGTAAGATGACTTTAGTTTCACATCACCCATTAATTTAAACCATTTAACATGTTCATCTAGTGTCTTTTTTTTTCTTTTCTTGTTTTCTTGCTTTGCAGTTATATTAATCTCACACATGATTTGACCAGAACACATCTCCCTGTAATATGTTTGTGTTTGAATTATCTAAATGCAAATCGGATCATTTGCTCTGAAGAGCCAAATCAGAATGTCAGTGACGAAAAAACAAACGTATTCTGCTGCCACAGCATCCCATACTCCTTTCCATAGATCATTATCACTTTGCTGGGTATGTACGGCAGTGGGATGGGTTGTGTGCACTTCCCATTAGAGCCATCATTGTGTTGGTTATAATCAAAAATGCTCAGCTTACTAAGAGTTAGAGTATAAATAAGGCGCCATATAATAACAACTTGTTTTTTCAGAGCGAACATCATAATACAAATATGCGCTGGTGCAGAAAAGGGCAAGCAAAGTTCAACTTTTTTTTTGTCTTGTTTTAGGAAAACTGTGAAGCTGCTTTCTGAAGCCTGGAAAATTACCAACAGGGAATCATTTCTCAAGTGGAAAAAAGTCGGACATTAATAACAATTGTGTGTGTTGTGGGGGGGGGGGGATGCTCGAAGGATGCCAAGATAATCCCCCCATAAACACTTTTATGCTAATTGTTACACAATTTGTTTCCCTACGTGCTTGCTTTTTCATGTCATCACTCCTGAAAGGCGAAACTCAAGCTGCTATATAAAGGTTCTGAGCAAAATTTGAACATTTGTACACAGAATGATTGAAAAGTTATGCATCTGTGTGCATTGCTGTTGTGTGATGAACCAAAAATATTAAATCTTCTGCTTTGTACACTCCAGGTTACACCTTTTTTTTTTTTTTTTTTTTAAAGCTGGAGTTTAGACACTTAAAACCTATTATTGTTTTACAGAATAGTGTTATGTAGAAGATAACATGAATGTTAACCGTACACTTTTTTTTAGAGAACAGAAACAAATCACAAGTCACAAATGGGGGATATTGACTGAAAGGATTCCATCTGATTTCCTATAATTTTGTGCTGGTTTTTCTTTTGTTTGTTTTTGTTTTCCTCCCATACATAAACCATACCAGGTAAACATCATGGAGCAAGGTGAGAGCTGAAGTGAGGTAGAATTGCTTCTCTGTAAAGGTTCTCTGGAACGTTTGTCTTGAAATCCGTTTTTTCACAGGTGTGTTGGCATCTGTATACTTTTTTGGTTGCCAAATAATTAGGAAAATATTTTATGACAATTAACAAGTTGTGGAAAAAGAAAAAAAAATGCTTGCACTGGAAAAACCATGGGGTTCACTGAAAAATGCAGGGCAGCAGATTTTCCACTCGCTTATCACACGACATCCATAGCGTTCCTCAACATTTATTGCTGATCATACCTTTTTTTTTTCTTTTTTTTTTCTTTTTTTTTTTTATACTTTTCAGATTTCTAAGCATTTTTAGGAAAGTTTGGACTCTATTGCGCAGGCATCTTGAATGAATTATGGGACTTTTCCACCTTGCACTGATAAGCGATTCGACACCCCATGTGCTAGTGTTTATCGAGGCTTAATAAGTAAAGCAGCCTATATAAAAGAATCTTATTATTATTTCCATTCACTTCATTCAATTCACAGATTACTGATTTATTGATTAAGCATTTAATAAGAAATATATTCATCCGCCAGTGTTAGCTTATCCCAGTACTGTTTTCTATCCATGGTTAAAATAATTAGTACTTTTTTTTTGTTTTTGTTGTTCATTCTGAGCTGCAATGTGTTCAGAAAACAATTATTAAATTGGACAAAGCTAAAATGAAATTATTATAGAGACCATCTGAAGTAGTTTTAGTTCCCAGGTTTGAGCCTGACCTGTTACTGTTTTTGTCAAATTTAACATAATCTCCTTATAGGTTTCCTCTGGGGTTTTTTGTTTTCTTCTCTTTTATCTCCCAAAATGTTGCATGTAGGTGAATTGACTACCGAATGCAGGATGGGCTCCAGATCCACCCTTTTCCTTTTAACATGATTATTAAGAGGAACAAATATCTTAATAACTTGTCATGAAACAAGAATTGTAATTAAACTGTCATGAAAGTGATTCATCTGTAATTTATTTTACACCCAGTCCAAGTATCTTTGCTCCCAGGAAACGATTGTGTTCTAGGGTTCACAAAGTTTTTGCAATGGCCAGTTTATTGTTAATTAGAATTAAAAAAAAATTCAAAATCAAGAATGTATTTGTTCAGCAGGAAAGAAATACAGCACACAGATCATTTCAAATCAAATAAAATTTTATTTGTCACATACACATACATACAGGGTATGACATGCAGTGAAATGCTTTTTACGGCTGTCTGGCACGAGGGAATAAAATGCGGTGAAAAAAATAAATCAAAGAAAAAGAAGGCAGATAAATAAAGTATAAAAACTATATAAAAATAAGACTATATATAATATTTATATATATATATATATTTATATTTATATATATATATATATATATATTTATTTATATATATATATATTTATATATATATATATATTTATTTATTTATATATATATATATATATATATATATATATATTTTTATATATATATATATATATATATATATATATATATATATTTATTTATTTATATATATATATATATATATATATATATATATATATATATATATATATTTATTTATTTATATATATATATATATATATATATATTTATATATATATATATTTATTTTTAT
>NC_139596.1:12964056-13056485 GCF_946808225.1 Silurus aristotelis | reverse complement strand
ATTTATATATATATATATTTATTTTTATATATATATATATATATATATATATATATATATATATATATATATTTATTTATATATATATATATATATATTTATTTATATATATATATATATATATTTATTTATATATATATATATATATATATATTTATTTATATATATATATATATATATATATATATATATATATATATATATATATATTTATATATTTATTTATATATATATATATATATTTATTTATATATATATATATATATATATATATATATACACACACACACACACACACACACACACACACACACACACACACACACGAAACACCATTTAAATGCCAAATGTGTTAACACAGGTTCATCTTGAATGTGAGTGACAACCTTGTGTGGCTTTACAAAGAACATAAATTAATTTAGAGAATGTTGTAAATAAAGATGTTCATATTTAAGAGTTTTTCATATATACAGGAAACACTGTTACACCATACAATAAAGTTCTTACTTTGTGAATCCTCCAAACAGCCTATGACACAAATGAATGATATAAGGAAAATAGAAAAGACATAAATTACAAATGCACATAGTTATGACAATGCAAATAACTTTTATTTTCTCACATTGCATGAAAACTGGGAACTGGGGTGCAGAAAAAAATTGTCGGGTGCTCCGGACTGATGAATTATAATTTGGTTTTTAACAGAAATCAAGTTGGTAAAAAGGCTGGAGAGGGTTACAATAATGTGTATCTGCAGGCAACAGTGAAGCATGGTGGAAGTTCCTTGTAAATTTGTGGCCCCAAATATAATCCACAGCAGGACAACAAGCCCAAACATAGAGCCAATGTCATTAAGGACTTTTTTCAGCATAGAGAACAAAAAAGAGACCTGGAAGTAAGAGTTTTGGCCCCTACAGAGCGCTAATCTCAACCTCATCAAGTCTCTTTGGTTTGATTATGTGAGAGAAAAGACTTTGAGGCAGTCTCCATCCACAGAAGATCTGTGGTTAGTTCTCCATGATGTTTGGAACAACCTACCTGTCAAGATCCTTCAAATATTTTGCAAATATACCTAGAAGAATTGATGCTGTTTTGCAGGATGGTCATACCAAATATTGATTTGATTTGGATTTCTCTTCTGTTTATTTACTTTCCATGTTTTAATTGATAGTTTATCAATGCTTATATTTTTGAAAGCATTCTTACTTTACAGAATTTTTTTCACATGTACCAAAATCACTTACACGGTACTGTAGAGTCCAAGGTCATTGCTCAAGGGGGTAAAAAAAACACTTTGAGAGGACAAAGAAGAAACCTCAGGAGGAAACAGACTCAAAATGGTCTCCCAAAGACTGTGGGATTGTAAATTATTACTCCTACTTTTGTACAGTTTAATATACATTCAAACAGTGTCAACTGC
Organism: Silurus aristotelis; assembly: GCF_946808225.1. NCBI lineage: Eukaryota > Metazoa > Chordata > Actinopteri > Siluriformes > Siluridae > Silurus > Silurus aristotelis. The sequence continues at coordinate 13,055,065 of NC_139596.1, read as the reverse complement.
ATTGAAAATTGTGTTCAGTATCAGCATTATTCAGCAGTTAGATTACTGTAGCAGTCTTACAGAAGCCAGGTGAAATTATCCTCCTTAAGTCTTGGGCACAATTTGTTTAAAGCAGAGATGCCTAAACTATGGTTCATGGGCCAAATTGGACTCTTGGTGACCTTTTGTTTGGGCTGCCATATGTGGAAAATAAGGACCAGCTTCATGTCTCATTAAAGCTCATTGAATAGCTGTATTAGTCTTTGAACTGTATTTGGCAATAAATTGGATTGTTTCTAATTTTACTATAAGTTTCACTGAACTAGAATTTGAAAATAAAACCACATTAATCAGGCAAATTAATGAGACAGTCAAATTTTTTAATATTTGTATAAATGTGAGTTGTTTTCTGAAAGCCTGGAGAGTGGTACAATAATAAGTTTCTGCAGTCATAAGTAAAGCATGCTGGTGGTTGCTCGGGGGGGCACTTTGAGAGGAAATAAAGGAGAAACCTTGGGAGGAATGAATTTAAATTAAACAGATGTACATTACTTCTTTCTACAAGAGATTGATGTACACACAAACAGTATCAAGTGCATTTAAAATGTTCATTATCAGCATTATTCAGCAGTATGATGTAAATACTTAAGCACTTTTGTACTTCTCTCTGGACAAGGGTGTCTGCTAAGCAGTCCTACAGGATCCAGGTAAAATAACCCTGATTAAGACTTGGGAGCAAACAGTTTATACTAGAGATGATTAGGGTTTGTGATAACCTTTGATTTATATGAGAAGAGGGTTCTCTCTTCCAGCTTCATCTCTGTATTAGGCATTGATCTCTATTGTACAATAAATTGGATTGTTTCTCATTGTACTATGAGTTTCACTGAACTAGAACTTTAAAAATTAAGTAAAATTAAAAAGGTAAATTAGTTAAGAGCAGATTACAGATAAATGTTTATATACATATATAAATTTTTTTTATATATATATATATATTATGAAATTATAAATGAGGGACGCCGTCTAAACTTTAGTATTAATGCCTCGGGAAAAGGAAAAAGTTTGGGGATCTTCTGCCTTAGGGCATCCATGAACATCCCTCCACAACACCGAGGGATCCGCAAGATGCTCTACGCCCCGCCCCTCCAGTTGCTCGTCCAATCAGCGGCGCCGCATGCAGCGCTGTCTCTTTACGGAGCTGTCAAATCGGATTAAATGCGATTCTGAACGCGAGGTTCGTCTACGCACTCGCAGTTTATGCTCTCAGGCTCTCCTTCGCGCTGTCAGCACTTCAGCACAAGGTGCTGTCATGGATCAGACTGCAAACTCGTTTGGATAAAGTCGATTAGGAACTTGGTATCTGAGGAACGCAGAGAGCCTGAACTTCTCCAGTTCGTGCGTGTCTGCTCAGTACGCGCACACGCACACACGTGGAAGGGATTTAAAAAAAAAAGAAATAAAAATCACCAAAGCATCGTGAACGGTATGATGCTGAAGAGCAGCTAAAGATCGGAGCAGAACCGCGAAGGAAAATGCAGAAGAGCGTTCGCTACAATGAAGGACACGCTCTGTATCTCTCCGTGGTGGCGCGTAAAGAGGGCACCAAGCGCGGCTACCTCTGTAAGAAGACGACGGAAAACAGCAAATGGCACGAGAAGTTTTTCGCCCTCTACCAAAACGTGCTCTTCTACTTCGACTCTGAGCAAAGTGCACGACCCTCTGGCATTTATCTCCTGGAGGGCTGCACATGTGAACGCGTCCCGGCGCCTAAAGTGTCCACAGTAGGCAAGGAGACACTGGATAAACAGGTGAGCACCTTCAGTAGAGGATCACCAATTATCAGAGGGTATAAGAGCAATTATGCCACCTTTGAGGTTTTACTTTTCAAAAGACCAATAATCCTGGGCAAGTCTGAATTATTTCTCTTCTAGTCCCACTTTCAAATATCAGATTCTTTAATGTTATTGCAAAACTTTTTTTTTTTTTTTGCTTGAAAACCAAAATATTGCTTCCTTCTTCTATAATTAGTCACTTAATTAACATTCCTTCATGGGGTGTATTAGAGCAGGGACGATACTACAAATGTGTGAAATCCAGATCCATTGTTGCGTACTGAAAACAGATTTAATATCGTTTTCTATCTACAGATCAGATCTGAATATGCACAAGGATTAATAGTACTGCTGTATAATGATGTCTACTAGAAGAGCTTTAGGATTTACACCCGGCGAGCTCAGATTCAGATCCTCAGGGTGAACAGCAGCCTGTTGCATGGTGTCTTACCAACCTTAAAACAGATTTCTCCTACTCTGAGGCATGCACATTTTCATGACACGCAGAATGTTCGTCATTTACATCAAGAAACGTTCACATTTACAATTACGGTTTATGATGCAAGCTTAGTCCACATGGTATTTTTTTTTATAGTCACCCATTATGCACCACCACTTTATGCAAAAGTCACTAGGCACTTTAGTGGCAAATACAAAGTTGCCCACCAGCTATGATATTAAGTGATATAATATTATGTAAAAAAAATATATAACAGAAATGTCACTATTTCTCAAAGTTGTTACCTGTGAACAATGTTTAGGATTTGGTTTACCTTGAAATATTGGACAAGGCTTTGTGAGTGTGTGCATATAACCAAGAATGGCCAAGATTTTGTCTGGGAAAGGTGTTGAATCTTAGGTTTTTGGTAATTTAATCGTCCTCATTTGCCTTTTTTTATTTTGTGACTGTGCATCGTTTATGAAATGACGAATGGTATAATGGCATAATGAGTGATGAGTCAGAACAGTGAGCTGCACATAGAGTGAGGAAAAGAGAAAGTTAAAGAACTATACAGTAGTTGGCTTCCTAGTTTATTATTTGTACCCCTGCAGTTTTTTTCCTGTGCCAATTAAATGCACTTATTGACATGCCCTAGACACGAGCGCGCCTGCTGAATTGAATAGTCCACCTGTGCTCGTGCAAAATGTGAAAAGGCGTCATTAGTCCTATTTACACTACAGATTTGGATGTGATGAGATGCAGCCGCTGGCTTTGATCTTGCACAACATGTTGCGGTTAAAACACCACCACGGATAAATGTTACAGATTTTGGCTTGAACTGATCCTGACATCATATCTTTTTTTTTTTTTTTTTTTTACATAATGCCAGCAAAAAAGCGTTCGGTCTTTGCAAAGTTTTTCCAGATGTAGATGAAATCAGGCACTCTGATTCATTTAAGAGGTTTTTGTAAACTTGTAAAGGAAATGAATGTAATTTCAATGTACACTGGTATCATGTGTCTTAAATAATAAGGTGAACAGCATCATAACCAGTATATAAACTACATCTCTTGCAGTCAGGTCAGACTTCTCTCCACTGCATGAACACAGTCGAATTCTCCGCTTAATCACACACCCACGGACGCCCGCACTGCGTCGGCACACACACACGCACACACACGCACACACGCACACACACGCACACAGAAATAAATCTACACTAGCCAACAGAGGATGCACGCTCTTATTCCAGGGTGCTGCAGCTCCTATGGGGATTACACAAGTGGAAGACACAAAATCATTTGGTTACAAAGAAATGCTTTGTGGAGTACGTGTTCTCAACAGGTGCTTTCTCAATCCAAGGCACAAAACTGTTAATAGAAAAGCATTGCATGTTTTGGCCCTGTTTATGCAATCTTTTTATAATCCTAGCCAATGCTGTGTCTTTAGGAAGTGCTAATCTTGTGTGGTTACATTTGTTACTTTGCTCAGTATTCTGTACAGTTAAGCACAAACGCATGTTATATGAGGAAGTAGTACAGACCAGGCACTTCAAAAAAGTAAAATTTGGAAGGAATAAGGTGCTGGCTTTTTAATAAAAATACCTTTTTTTGTTTTCTGCTGTATTAGTCTGAGTTTGATGATTAATTGAAGCCTACAAACAATCTGTTTTAATCAAAGTTTTATTCTGTATTTAATCTGCCAAGCATAACACTTAGCAGACATGTCCATTTAAACTCAATTTGTGTGGCTATAGAGTCAGGATTATAAGAAAACTAGTCATTATTAGTCATTTTATATAACTACTTTATGCAGACAATAACCTCCACTCTTCAGGGAAGATGTTCCACTAGATTTTGGAGTGTGCTTGGGGATGTTTATGCTCATTTAGTCACAAATGTGTTCAGGTACTGATGTACTATAGGGTGAGGAGGCCTGGTGTGCAGTCAGTGTTCCAAAGCTGTTCACTAGGATTGAGGTCAAAGTTCTAAAGCAGGCCACTCACGATCTTCCACTTCAACCCATGTAAAGCATATCTTCTTGGATATTGCTATGTGTACAGGGGCACTGTCTTGCTGGAACAGGTTTGGGGCTTCTAGTTTAAGTAAAGGGACATTTTAATCCTACCACAGTTGTGTGTGGTAATAGTATGTGGAAGATACACATATTGCTGGAAAAGTCGTGTCCAAAAACTTTTGCCTATATAATGTATGTATAGGCTTCTGATAGCTGATATATGCGGCTTAAAAAGACTCAAGGTTACTTTACTTCTCTAATGTTATGTAGACCCTTTGCATTTTTTCTTATTTTTAAATAAATGTTTATAAGACAACAGAAGGTGAATGTAATGATGAAGTGATCTTTATAAAAATAAAAAAAACTATTAATAAAGTGAACAAGATGTTTAATCATCTGAAAAAACAAAACTGTTTTATCACTGACCAAAATAATTACATCTCATAACTATATTTAGCTAAAGCAAATATACAATGGCAAGTAATTAACATACTTATTAACAGATCGCATCACTACTGTTCTGTGATCTGTTATTAATCACTGTTAATCATTAATACTATAACATTTGTTTCCAATAAACGCAGTAATATCAAAATGAAATATTAAAAGGGATTTGCAGAATGATAATCACATATTCTAAACTAAAATAATGGAAAAATGTACCCAAAAAACCCCCAATGTTTTTTCAAATCTATGCATTTATTATACTGCCTCTGTAGGATTATTGCCTTTTTTAAGTATGGCTACAAGTGCTCATAAAATATTTACCTTTAATAACACTAGCCACTGAACGAGTAACTGAACAAACTGTTATAGTTATTTAGATGTAGATCAACTTGTCTGTGTACATTCATCCTTTCTTTCAATAAACAGAGTAAATATAATGCCTGTTAAATGTCACGACACTGAACGGTTTATAAAGCTTAATAAATAGGATAATATCAGGGGAAAATACATTGCACTTATGCAGTAAAACAAAAGGAGCCAGAATTAAATACACTGTCTCTGTAAGTGCTCTTTTCTTATTCACACTACCTGTAGAGTCCTTAATGCTCAGCAGACGTATCATAGTTAATTAAGGCACCGGGTAAGCTGACAAGCCATCAGTTTGATAAATGAGGGAATAAGCTGCGTATTAGAGAAGACTAAATACCTTGTAATCCATAAGAGGCTCAAATAATGTGTAATGCTAGGGAGAGAGACGGGATATAAGGAGGAAGTTAGAGTTATAGAATGCGCTTTTAATGAAGGGAGCATGCTGATCATTTCTGTGTTTTAGTATCTCTAGTGAATAGGCTTGGTGTATAGACCTCAATTCTGACATAGTGAAATCAAACTGGTGACAAAATAGCCAGTGACCTAAGTTATAGGCCTTTATAAATTTTTTTTATACTCCCAGTGTGTACCTGTACCTCTGCTCATTCATGCAATTTATAATTTATATATATATATATATAATTGGTAATTAGTTTTTGTATGTAAAGCGAGCCTATTTCAATTGTAGTTTCAGAGCTCTTAGCTGACAAGAGTGGAACCTGAAATGTATTGTAGCCCATCAGCTAAGGCTTCAGCTTCATCTTGCACACTCAGAGATGCTTTTAGAGATTCTGGAGATCAGCAGTTTCAGAAATAATTAAACCATGCAAAGGTTGGAATAAATCTTAGCCTATATTCTGCTGTTTGATTTTAACAAATGCCCCTCTGTAACTGTATTATGTTATTGGCTTGCACTGCTGCTACCTGATTGGCTGTTGGATAATTACCTGAAAGTGGCCATTTGTGTGTGTGTATGTATATATAATCTCCAGCTTTGGATATACACAGTTTTATTTTACACTTTCATGTCTGAGTTCACAGCTCTCAGAGTGTGATGCATGTTTCTATTAATGTCGTACTGAACCTGGTCATTGTACCATGTTATTGCATTCTGAGTGTTCCTGCCGAACAGTGCTTGATACGTGCACTTTACACCGTGGGGTATTAAAAAAAACAATCTCTTTGGTTTAATGCTTAAGGTTACAGAATATGGCAGTTGTTTTTGGTCTTCTTTCAAAATCTATTGACATACTGGTACATATAGGTCTGAAACTACTATATAATAAAGTCTATGTAAGAGAGGAGAACAACAACCACAACAGTAAAAGTTAGATGGTTTTTGTCTTTTTTTCTGAAGACAAGATATTGTCTCAGATGTTCGGACATCTGGGGGAGCTCCTTCCACCACCTGGGTACCAGGACAGAGATGAGTCTTGATGTACAAGTTTTTTATCTCGAGGATAGTGGGTTCAGATCATGCCATGCTAGTGGTTTAAAAGGATACTGGTACAGAGTGTGGATTGATAAGAGTTTTTTGTAGGGTCCTGGTCTATTTGAACCAGGTATGCAAGCATCATTATTAATATTATTATGACTTTTAAATTTGTGCTTGGTCTTGATAGAGAATTTATAAAAGAAATAATATTTGTGTGAAGCATCTTTTGCATTTTGTATGTATCTTCATGCATGTTTGACAAGAAATAATTCCTTCTTTTAAACAACATCTTCATCTTCTTTAAACTCATCACTGGTCCAATGCACAACTGACATCAACTAATCAAAAGCAAGACTTGGAGTTGGAGATTTATTTAATGGTTTTTGGCTTCAAACTGCTCTTTTTCATTTGGGCTTGATCCACTTGTCATTCTCTCCTGACTCTCAGGTAATCCCAGTTGTGTACTTCTCTTGGATTTGACAGTCTTGACTACAGTCCTATGCAAAATCATATTAAATCTGAAGCTTGCAGGTACAGGAAGCCAGTGGAAGGAACAAAGGAATAGAGGAGATTAGAATCATCGACAGCAACTAAGAAATAATTTTTTTTCTGTGATTTTGTTACACCTATTGTATCTTTGTTTCAACGGTTTGGTCAGTGTATTAGTTGCATCATATCATGGAGAGTTATAGTGAGTGTGATGTACAGTGTCCTTAGCACTGGTGTAATACTATTTAGAGATTAGACCTGTTATGTGGCAATCCTAATCTCATAGCTTCAGTGCACTCTATACACTGGCGTTAGGGCTTTACTGTGTAATGCCTACTACACTAGTAATGGAAAACTTTTTTTTTTTTTGCGTTTTGCGGGTTTACAGATGAACTAGAAGTGCATATTTATGTCATTAGATAAACATGGCTGTACAATATTCAGTTGATGCTATGCTTAAAAAAACATGATATTTTTCCTCATATTATAGTCATTTCCATAAATACTTCTCTACTGTAATGGACAGTTAAGCCACATCCTCTTTTGAAAAAGCACCTTGTTTGAGGGAGGTGTATCATTTGAAATGAAGCGAAACACCCAAAGTTGAATGGTACAGTACTGTAGCTGATAGTGTTGATTCACAGCTTCACATTTGTGCACAGTGTTGCATGCTCTGCCAATAACAGTACAGAGGAAACTCCTCCTTTGTGTTTGCCTGCATGTATGTGTGTGAATGTGCTTGTTTGAGCTGGAAGGTCTATACCTCTGGATCGTCTCTGGATCCACTGATCAGAAAAAAAGTGCTTAAAGATAAACATATGATGATACCATACAGATGAAAATAATATTTCCATGTTTGTCTCGTAAAATAGAGAACAGAGAAAAACTTTTTATACGTCTAACTAACTAAATGATTCTTGCATTGCCACTACAGCGGGGATGTCACCTCCTGCTTTGAATAAATGTTTATTATATATATATATAAAACCCAATGATGTATGAAAACCTGTGATACTGGATTTAGAATTTTCAAACCAGAAAAAAACAATTCATGCATTTCATCACATGTAATTTAAAGAGTGCCAAAGCGCTGAACAAGAGCTTACTGAAGATAAATGAAGTAATTATGGTTCTAGATGTTCTCAATTAAGCACAGAGATTTGTGCTTAACAGAACTTCCCATTCAGGATTAAAACTGCAACCTACCAAATTGTAGAAACTTGAATGGCATCAGTAAACCTTTATTACAAAATCTTTTCACAAGGAACAAAGCAGCATTCAATTCTTGCACTGACATAAAAAGAGAAAAAAACATTTCACACATAAATGCTAAAACAACAGTGTTAATTGTGCTCCCTTGATATCAAATAAACCTGGAACTACTTTATTTTTCCTTCAATAAAAAAACAAGGAAGGAAATCCCCAGTAACACTTGGAACCTTGCTGTTTTGATGTATGCAGTATGGAAAATTAGCAGATGTGATCTGACCTTTTTATCTGCACTATGTTACATGCCAAGCTCTGTTTTATTGTTACTTTAATGTTCTTAGGGTTTTTTCCAGCATAAGCAGATAGCATTTTTTTTTTTTAATAGCTCAGACTACAGGACAGAAATCATGCAGTTATCTGTTGTTGGGTTAGCAGGGGGCCTGTTGCTTTGACAGTGAAATGCTAGAAACTGTTATTGATCACCGTTAAACCTAAGTATGGTGTGTGTGTGATGAAACAGCTGTAAAGCAGTTCGTCATTTATTCCTGCTACAAAACATTTGTTGGTGGAGAACTACATTGAAAATCAGATTACCGCATTTCTGATACACACTTATCTAAATATGTCTAAAACCAAAATCCACAGCACACAGAGATCTTCAGAAAGATAATTTTTTAACTGTTAGAAGCAGCTTATGATTAGCTGGAAATTTCTTTTTGATATTTGCAGGTACATATATGTACCGTAATAAAAGCGCACCCACTTATTATAAGCCGCACCCACTGAATTTTACAAAGATTTTTATTTTTAACATAAATAAGCCGCACCTGTCTATAAGCCGTGTCTACACTGAAACTAATGAACTTTACACAGGCTTTAACAAAAGACAGTGTCTGTTAAACGTTGTAACGGGTGAAATATGTTGTGGATACTTTAAGAGCAGAGCGGCATTTTGGGAACAGCCTGCCGCCATTTTTCCGCTATTACTGCATGTGTGCAAGACCGAGGAATATGTCAAGAAGTCAAGTCAAGAAGCTTTTATTGTCATTTCAACCATATATAGCTGGTGCAGTACACAGTGAAATGAAACAACGTTCCTCCTGAACCCAGTTGCTACATAGAACAACATAAAACAAACAGTACAGAACAGAAAAACACAGGGCCGAGAACTAAGATCCTCGCCACATAAAGTGCATGTGTGCAGCTGGTGCAAACAGTGCAAAAGACAACACAAGACAGTGCAAGACAACACAGGACAGTGCAGGACAATACACAAAATATAAAAATAAAAATGGAAATAGCTCCGCCAGTAAAACCTGTCGTAACAGAATAAGGTGCAGTGTAAACAGAAAGATGTAACCAGAATTTGTGCAATTCAGCAGTAGCAGCAATCAAAAATAAAGTTAACAGTGACCAAAGGATTTGGACAGAATATTGTGCAAAATAACAAGTTCCGGAATCAGCAACAGACGGCATGTAAACATTTTGCGATAGTGAAAAGTGTGATTGGTATTGAAACCTGGGTGAGCGAAGTGTATGATGGGTGTTGAGTCCGGTTTGTGCAGATCAGTCACACAGTTGTGTGTAAGTGTGTGTGTGTGTGTGTGTGTGTGTGTGTGTGTGTGTGTGAGAGAGAGTTCAGTTCAGTTCTTTGTTGAGGAGCCTGATGGCTTGCGGGAAAAAACTGTTGCACAGTCTGGATGTGGCGGCCCGAATGCTTCGGAACCGTTTCCCTGATGGTAGGAGTGTAAAAAGTGTGTGTGACGGGTGTGTGGGGTCATCTACAATGCTGTGTGCTTTGCGGATGCAGCGTGTAGTGTAGATGTCCATGATAGAGGGGAGAGAGATTCCGATGATCTTCTCAGCTGTCCTCACTATCCTCTGTAGGGTCTTGCGATCCGAGACGGTGCAGTTCCTAAACCAGGCAGTAATGCAGCTGCTCAAGATGCTCTCGATGGTCCCTCTGTAGAACATGGTCAGGATGGGGGGAGGGAGATGAGCTTTCCTCAGCCTTCTCAGGAAGTAGAGACGCTGCTGGGCTTTCTTGGTGATGGAGCTGGTGTTAAGTGACCAGGTGAGGTTATCCGCCAGATGAACACCAAGGAATTTGGTGCTCTTGACGATCTCCACTGAGGATCCAGCGATGATCAGTGGAGAATGGTCACTCTGTGTTCTCCTGAAGTCAACAACCATCTCTTTAGTTTTGTCGACGTTTAGAGACAGGTTGTTGGCTCCACACCAGGCTGTTAATCGTTGCAACTCCTCTCTGTATGCTGACTCGTTGTTCTTGCTGATTAAACCCACCACGGTCGTGTCATCGGCAAACTTGATGATGTGATTCGAGCTGTGCATTGGTGCACAGTCGTGAGTCAGCAGAGTGAACAGCAGTGGACTGAGCACACAGCCCTGGGGGGCCCCAGTGCTCAGTGTGGTGGTGCTGGAGATGCTGTTTCCGATCCGGACTGACTGAGGTCTTCCAGTCAGGAAGTCCAGGATCCAGTTGCAGAGGGAGGTGTTCAGGCCCAGTAGGCTCAGCTTCTCGATCAGGTGCTGAGGAATGATTGTGTTGAATGCTGAACTGAAAATAATATGTCCTTATTATTTTCTGATGCTCATTTCTAAGTTTCTTTGACTAACCCGTAACGCTGTTGCCAAGAAAAATAAAAAAGCACGAGTTTTGGAAACCTGTCTGTGCTCATATGATTTCTGTTGCAACTGGAGTTAGTGAGCTCTCCCTTGACCCTGATTCAACGCGTTACAATGGCTTGTATCTAAACAGTAGCTGACCAAGAAACTCATTGTTCAATGTCTTCCTCTTTCCTTACACAACAACAGTTTATCTTTTGGCCTCATTGTGCGTTTAAAATAAACGTTTTTTCTCCCGATGCCGTGCAGCTCAGAACACAGGTGAGGTGCGTTTTTTCATTCCCGTTCGGAAATTTCATTGGTCTAATGTTATGGGGTTCAGTTTTTTGGCTTGAAGTTTGTGAAACCGGGAAAAACTCAGGAAAAATTCATAAATAAGCCGCTTCGTTGTTCGAAACGTGGGGTAAAATTAGCGGCATATAGTCAGATATAATACGGTAATAAAGCACTCTTAGACAACAACACTTACAGACCCTATAATCACAATAACAGCCATATGGTCAACAAACTATTATTGCTAGATAAAATGCAGAGAAAATCACACAGCAGTTACGATTAGCATAGTTTTCTACAGTATATATGAACCAACATGACTCCTGTAATTTATCTGTTTTTGTATGTAGTTAATCAGACCAGAGCCTAGAGACTAAGCTGCAAGGCTAGGGGACAGAAAGTCAGAAATGGAAGAGCTTTCACAGACAGGAATTTTTGTTGATATTTAATTTTATTTACTCTTTATGATTAGCAAACTGATTATGTAGCCTGTAGTTAGAAAGAGAATCATGAAAACAGAGCTTTTAATAAGGAATGGGCAGAAAAGTACGTGTTTATTCTCCCTGCATCAAATTCAAATTTTAGCTTCTCTTTGTGGTGCATGGGTTAAAAGTATACTCACATCTTAGCATGTGAAATGATCATAATATTATCTAGTATTTCTATTAATTTAAAATGTAGAATTATTATCCTGAAATCCTGAAATATTTAATTAATTAAGTAATTAAAAACAAAAAATCAAATTTCAAGCTTGAATGACTGTTCTATTGGCACTTAAACACACTGAAGCTTGAAATACGTAAACCCATGTAAAAACATATAGAACGAAAAAAAATAGACCAGAACTGACAGGGAACCACCAGCCACGCCTCCCCTCGGCACTCAGCACACTCGCTGCGCCTCGCCTTTATACTAATCACCTTCACCTGTCTCCAATTTACACCATTCCTTTATAAGGGCCAAAGGTTGGTTCAATAGGGTTGAGGTCAGAGGCCTCCCATATCTTAATGGAACTGGCTTTATGCACAGTGTCATTGCCATGCTGGAACAGGATTGGATCTCCTAGTTCGAGTGAAAGGAAAATTTTATGCTACCTCATCCAAAGTCAACATATACAAGTGTGTGCCTCCCAACTGTGATAAGTTTGGCTATGATAAATGATAGGCTAGAAAAATGTGGTGTCTACTTATCATACAGTGCAGGTTATATTATGTTATATTTAGTTTATTATAATATTATTTTAAGAAATATATGGATAACTGGACCTTTAGAAATTTTACATGGCTTTCTCTTATATTATGATCATTAACAGCTTTCACAAACTAATGTGCCTGTATTGTGGGTAAACTGCTCAGGAGAACGAAGTGCATGCTACTGAACGCATCTAAATGTAACACTGGCTAAACAGCTCACACACTAATGCTAACATATCTCTAAATTTACACATCTTAATACCTTGCTGCATTTATTCTCTAAATCTGCACTGCTGCTGGCCACCTCGTTACCCCCCTCATCTCAGGGCATTGCCGATTTGTATTACAGCTGGCACTCAGGAAAACTCTAAATTGCGGTAGTATTTAATGGTTTCACAATTGTTGATTAGGAACTGTCACGGTCTTCGTAGTTGGCGACGCACAGCCATCTTATGGCCTTCCCTGCATTGCCCGAAAGTTAGGGACTCCAAAACTCCTTTTCTCTGACAGATTATCTCATTGTTCTCCTCGGATTGTCACTGAGATTTTCCAGCCTTTTCTCCCTGCCCCTTTTCCTTCTGTGTTCGGACTACTTGAACCTTTTGACTGTTTTTAACTGTTTTTTGGAGTCTTTGTTTTGGAACCGATTGTTGGCGATCTGTACTGTTGTTTTGGTTTGTGCTCTGAAACTGCTCTCCTGGGTGCCCCCGTTTGTTTTCATTAAAGCCTTTTATTTTAAACTCTCGGCGTGTGTCCTGTATTTGGGTCCCTCCAGCTAGTCCCTGACAGAAACAGACACTGTTGGTCTTGGGTATGCAGCTAACTGGTGTAAAAGAATGAATAAGCAAACAAACTAGAATTGAACACCATCTATATAGTTATATAAGACTATTATTAAATATTATATCATAATTTTATATTATAATCAGTTTATATTATTAGAGAACTTCATCACTTAGGCACTTTACTAGGCAATGTGGGTTTTTTTTAACACTAAAAAACGATCAGATTAAGTTTTATTATAGTGATTGTGCAAAATATGTTTCTTAAAAGCTGTAAGAAATAAAGTGAAAAGGTGTGTAATATTTCTCTTTATAAGATTATTATTTACTAATTAAAAATGCAAGACCATTAAGCCAATTTTTATTTGTAGTTATTGTCAATTCAGTTTTTATTTGCATAGCACTTTTAACAAAGGACATTGTCCCAAAAGCAGATTTACAGAAATAATGTGAAATTTTAAGCTTCTTTTTATTACTTTCTTGGCAGAAAGACATAAACACTTACACAAAATAAACAAAATGATAGGCCAGTAGAATAGAAGATGATCTAAGCTTAAATTGATTATAAATATTTCAAAATAGACTCAATAATTTATTTTGTAAAAAAACTCAAATTGTAATGCTAAATGCATGATTAGTAATAATAATAATAATAATAATAATAATAATAATAATACATAAATAACCCTATTCTCCTCTATATTTCTGTGTTAAGATATATCTATTAATTGACTAGTTCAGTATCAATGATGTAGCATTAAATTAATGATTAGCCCACTAGGAAATAATGTGTAGAATGTTCTCTATGCAGGTAGATTTAATTCAGAAATACAGTCGTATCCCAAATCATGCCTGTGTACTGTATATGTAAATCACGTGTATCTTCATATGAATCATCTTTCATAACTACACCACTGTCTTACACTTAGTGTTGTGTTTCTAGCTTTGAGAATGTATTGCATATAAAATCATTGCAAAATCCTCCAGGCTGTGAGGCTCAATTTCTGATCGTTAGCCTTATATAAGTGCCCCTCTTTATCAGCAGTGGTTGAGGGGGAAAAAAACTGAGAAAAAGGGCCTTAAATGAAAAATGATGAGAACGTAAATGGGAGATGAAGCCAAGTAAAAGGGTGTTATTAAACACAGTCTGCGCTTTCGAGACTATGTTACCATGGGAATGGGATTTGCTGACAGAGTTTGAAAATACGTTCAACATTTGTTAAGAAACATTATGCAAGACTTGCTCCTTCTCTCTCTCTCTCTCTCTCTCTCTCTCTCTCTCTCTCTCTCTCTCTCTCTCTCTCTCTCTCTCTGTCTCTCACAAAAAAAACCTGGCAAATCTACAGCTCTGATTACATACATGAATATGTGGAAGTGTGAGTAGTAGTGAGGTGGAACCCAGCAGGGATGGAATGCATTGTAGATAGAAAGGTATAAAGTGTATGATCAGTGTTTGTGTATTCATATCTAAATGTATGACTGTTATAAATAAGAAAAGATAAAAAAAAAAGACCTCGACTCATTTTTTAAATGTATGTCTGATTATTTGCTGTTACGAGAATTATTTGGTTGTACCTCAACAGCCTAAAGATCCATGAAGTTACACAGCAACTCAAGAAACTTGAGAATGGATTTGGACTATAATCAATATTAATAAAAGTCTACTACAATGGCCAGGACCACAGGTTTCCTGAACAGTTTTGCATTTAAGCCCCTAGCATTGCACACCTCAATAATGGTGGACCTGTAATGAATGTACATTTGGTGCCCAGATCAGGATGGGTTTTCTTTTGAGTCTGGTTCCTCTCAAGGTTTCTTACTTATGCCTTCCTCATGTGGGACAGTTTTTATTGCCACAGTTGCCACTGGTTTGCTCATTATGGATTAAATTACACCTTTATAACTGCTTTATCTCTGTAAAGCTGCTTTGAAACAATGTCCATTGTAAAAAGTGATATACAAATAAAAATAAATTCGATTGAATCAGGACGAGTTCAACTTTATTAATAGAGTGCATTCAACACACAAGAATTTTACACAAAATGCTGTTAAAATATGACATATAGTATCCGAAGACCATGATGAGAAAGACAAGAAGAAAACATTTAAATTAAACATAATCCTTAGAATAGAAATAATGTTTAAGACAGAATGAACTGAGACAGGTCTACATACAGGGAATTACAATAATCCACCCAAGATGAAGTGGATCACAGCTTGCACAAAAAGAAAGTGTTTAGTTTTGCCATTGACCCAGTGCTCTTTACAATAGCCTTAATTTGCTTAACAAATTGGAGCAGGGGATCAAAACAAATACCACAATTTTTTGCATGACTATGCAAATTGTTACTTGGGGTGCCTAACAGACTTTGTAAGTGAAAGGTTGGATACCTGAGTGCCTAGCAATAACTGTAAACAGTGTAATTTAATTTAACATGAAAAAAAGATTGTTGACTCAATGAGCATCATCTGGTTTGATTGGAATTCAGCTGAAAAGTGATTTAAATCTTGAATGATGCCTTAAAGTATAAAAACAAGCTGTGACCTATTCTATGTTTAGATAGACCAATTACCATGTATGGTCAAGACAGATATACAGAATGCAGGCATCTGCTAGTTTGCATTTCACACTCGTTTAAAGGAATGTGTTTCTTATGTGTGATCTTACATAATCATTAACGGATCTTTCTAGAATCTCCCATGCTGGATGGAAGTTGAATCTCGGTCGCTTCACTTTCTCTCAGAATAAATACTGAGAATGTTCAGGTGTTAATTGCATTTCTTTACAAAATTACCAATGCTTTTTTATGATTTATGACATATTGAGCACTGTCAGGAACAGTACAGGAAAAAGACATGCTCCAGGAATTTGATCTCCCAAAACTCTCTGCTACCACAACTTTCTCTTAACATGCTCACCTCATTAATTCATTATTTTACTGTGCCATTGCAAGTTAAGTAAATTTTTAGTTAAAACCTCAGACCCTGTGACTGTGATCACTGATACAACTAATGTCTCTAATCTAGGAATAGGAAGTCATAGAGTGGGTGTTCTCAGACACATAAGGAATGAGGTGACAGAAGCTTCTAGGTTCAGTTTATAGTTAAAAGGTTAAGTATATGTAGGCGACTGGATTTTCTACACTCTGAATGCCTTGATTGTTGTAATATTCTTTAGTCACAGCTTTATTTTTGGAAACTAAGACAGAATGAAAAAAGAATTACTGTGTGTGTACAGATACATTGTCATCCATTTTTCCTGAAGATGCAAATATGCAGTTCGATGTTAAATTGCTGATTTAAAGCTGTCCAGAGGGAATGAACATACTATAAACAAGTTCTATGTCAAAAAAATTAATCATCATTGTATTGATGCTCACGACTAGACCTGACACACTTTTTCATTGTTTTGGAGACATGCTAGGACACATGGTCTTGGAAAGCTTGTCATTGCATTGGCAACAGTTTTATCAAGCACAAATACCTCAATTTGACACTAATTATTTTCTGTTTATTATCTGCCCACTGGGTTTGAAAAATCCAAATCTGCCAATTTCATGTGCATGTGAAACCATATGCATTTACAATGTATAATTCCACTTGAGAGACTGACTGACCAGACTGTAAGCATATATTACCATGTTGCAAACCTGCGTCTGTGCACTGTTTGTATAATAAATTAAAATTTCAGGAGTTTTTGACCCCTCTTGGAGAATATGGCCAAAATCTAAAAGTAATAATTTTAAAAGACTGTTGTATCCTTAAGTCTTGTTTAACCCCTTAGCCTACATTTCTAAGCCCAGTGTTTTTTGTCTTTGTGACAAAAAACTTGGTCAATGCTCAATGACTCAATGCTTGGTTATTTCATTTCAGTTTTCTTGCCTGACATTGTTTTCCTTGAATTTGATTTAAAAAAAGGCAGATCTATTTTAACCTGTTTACATCTCTGCCATCACGAGCAAGTCTCTGGCCAGAACTCAAATAAGTGAAGTACATTTAAAGAAATATCTAAATTGCCTAATTGTTATTAAGTAAACTTCCAGGGAGATTTCAAATGTATTTAGTAATCAGTGGAAGTAAACAAAGAAACTCATGAGAAAAAATCAAGTTAGTTTAATATTTCCATTTCAGTTAATACACTTGAATGCTTACTAATGTTACATAGGTTTAATATTAAAATTACTGTATTCCAGTGGAGAATTCAGTTAACACAATTCAACAAGTCTCCTTTCACTGCAGTCACAGCTGCACCACCCACATCTCTAGCAGAAGCATCTAAATTAACCTCATAAAATGACCATGGGTTTTTTAGTGCATTGTTGTGCATTTTTTAATTAAGGCCAATTGTGTGTTTTTGTGCAAATTCAACAAGAAAGAAAACGCAAAAGTATTAATTGTTTATGAAAGATCTTAACAATCGTTTCGAATTTTGAATATAAACTCAAACCCAAATTTAAACTTGGTGGCACAGCAGTAACATGAAATAATGATTATGAACTATTGGGAATAATTTAATACATATTCATTGATAAAATATATTGAAACGTAAATCAGTATCAGTGATTCTTGAGAAGGCCTTTCTGGCCCTGACGTTATGCCACTGCTATATTTATTCAATTTAATTACATTATGTAAGAGTTATGATTGTACTGCAAATATGCTACATACATAATTTTTTTCAGCCGTGCTTTAATTTTTTATATTAAGTTATAAAGAAGGGATACTGTTGTGTAAAAAGCAGGGAACAGTACAGATATTCCTTTTATTTATAGTGCAAACATACAAGTAGCTATTACTAACAAAGCCAAATCACTAAGTAACATGAAAAACATAACCTGAGCAAGACACTAAAGAAAAACGGAAAACTGCAACCAACATGGAAGACAAACATGAGACAAAGAGTGCTGTGAAAGAGTTGCCAGACCATATGAGTCATATATGAGTGATGATCAACAAGTGACCAAATAATTTGAGGGTGCAGTGCAATTAGGAATCAGGGCTGGGAATCAGGGCCAGGCCCAGGGCCATAATCGTGAGAAAGCCACACCTTTTAACGCATGGCAGGGAGGTGTAGTGGTGCCCCAGGGAGGCTGGGAGATGGTAACCATAGGCTTAAAAATTCCCTTATTGGTATTGAGCCACTCCTGTGTAACTGTGATTGAACTTTCCCTAAACTGTTGCTTCTAACATGCTCTCGAAGAGGGCCTACAAATAGGTGATGCATCAATACAGTATAATTTTATAGTACAAATAGCAAATACAGACAAAACCAATGAGACAAAGTGTGCTCTAAAATGTGAGACTCTATACAAGTGCCAGACAATGTGATTCGGGTATAAAAGGGTGCAGTGGCTAATGGAAATTGTAGACTTTAATCCTAACAGATAAACTTATAAGGACTAATTTATGAATAAAAAAATTAGACTCTTAATCTTTCTGTTTCTATTAAGCTCCTTTGTGTCAACATTCATAGTTAAAAGCACTACAAATAAAACTGAACTGAATAAAAAAACACCCAATCAGCTTTCAACTTTTCTGTAAGTAAAATGACCAGAATGCACAAAGTTTTATATCTCGATTTTTTTCTTTCTTTTTCTATAAATAGCAAACATTAAGAACATCACAATAGACAACAGTTCTGTCTGTGTATTTAAAAAATCTTACAGTCAGGGGCTTTTTTTTTTTTTTTTGTACAAATTATACACTTTACTTCAGGTTTGTCGATCCATTGCATGAGTAGTTTCAGTCATTTCCTCCACTAAGGGGCTGAGGCACAGCATTGCAATATACATTATACTAATTGCTTGACAAGGCTGTGGAAGGCTTCCTTAGCAACAGGATGCTTTCAAGGCCGGAGAAGGGCTTGATGGCTGCACAGAGAGCATTTCACACTGCTGTTTAAGTGCAGTTTATATGCAAGCAGGAAGTTGAACTGTCAAAACAAGTTTGCTCCCATTAGACATCGGAGCTTAATATGGTGTAATGTGTTACATTCTTTTTATTTTTGTACGCCTCAAATGCGTGAAACAGGATGTGACTCATTTAATTAGACTCTTGAGGATGTATTCACCAAAAGAGCACAAATAGAATACAAAATAAAATTCTGATGGTTGTTTGAGTCACTGTACCTATGACCAGCTTTGGTTAATGATAACTAGGTTAGGTGGTAGGTCAGTGGTTAAGACTCTGGGTTATTGGGAAGGTGGTGGGTTCAAGCCCTGGAATCAACAAGCTCCAGGGTTCTTCTTTGGGGCCCTTTAGCAAGGCCGTTAACCCTCTGTGCTGCAGAGGGTTGTTGTAGCATGGCTGACCCTCCACCCCTGCTTCTTAACATCAGTGGTATACTGTATGTAAAGAAAGGATTTCACTGTGCTGTAAAGTACATATGATAAGTATAAAGCACCTTTTTTGACTTTTACCTTACATTAACAGAGACCTAACTGGCGTTTTGTTTCATGAGTGTTGAGTTTGACTTTGCATACTGTAGCTTAGCAAACAAGGTCTATATAAAATAAGAGTACATTCAGTTGACCTTACTGTTCACTGTACTGTGAACCTTTTACTCATCATAATGATAACATCTGTGTGGTAATCATCCTGATTTGCATAAAACCAAAGAGGAACAATGCATCCAAAGTATATAAACAACTGACCTAAAATATGCACTGCATATACAATTATACCACATAATATAACAAAAATATCTTAGATATGGTCAAATGTATATCATGTTTCCTATGATAAAGTTTAATGTAAATTGATCTAAAAATTATTATTTTCTAGACGTTATTGTTTAGAATTTTAATATTTGACCAATTTGTTTACATAATTAAATTTTTATATTGTCTCTTGCTACCTTTTGCAAATAATTTGGCTCTTTTTAAGAATTAATGTCTATAAACAGTCACCATCCATCCATCCATCCATCCATCCATCTTCTCCCGCTTATCCGATGCCGGGTCGCGGGGGCAGCAGTCTAAGCAAAGATGCCCAGACTTCCCTCTCCCTAGACACTTCTTCCAGCTCTTCCGGGGGGACACCAAGGCGTTCCCAGGCCAGCCGGGAGACATAGTCTCTCCAGCGTGTCCTAGGTCTTCCCCGGGGTCTCCTCCCAGTGGGACGCGCCCGGAACACCTTCCCAGGAAGGCGTCCAGGAGGCATCCGGAACAGATGCCCGAGCCACCTCAGCTGACCCCTCTCGATGTGGAGGAGCAGCGGATCTACTCCGAGCTCCTCCCGAGTGACTAAGCTTCTCACCCTATCTCTAAGGGATCGCCCAGCCACCCTGCGGAGGAAGCACATTTCGGCCGCCTGTATCCGGGATCTTGTCCTTTCGGTCATGACCCAGAGCTCATGACCATAGGTGAGAGTAGGAACGTAGATTGACCGGTAAATCGAAAGTTTCGCCTTGCGGCTCAGCTCCTTCTTCACCACGACAGACCGGTACATCGACCGCATTACTGCAGAAGCTGCACCGATCCGTCTGTCAATCTCCCGTTCCACCCTTCCCTCACTCGTGAACAAAACCCCAAGATACTTAAACTCCTCCACTTGCGGCAGGAACTCCCCACCAACCTGAAGTGGGCAAGCCACCCTTTTCCGACTGAGGACCATGGCCTCGGATTTGGAGGTGCTGATTCTCATCCCAGCCGCTTCACACTCGGCTGCAAACCGTCCCAGTGCATGCTGAAGGTCCTGGTCTGATGAAGCCAACACGACAACATCATCTGCAAAGAGCAAAGACGAAATCGTGTCGTCACCAAACCGGACACCCTCCGACCCCTGGCTGCGCCTAGAAATTCTGTCCATACAAATTATGAACAGAACCGGTGACAAAGGGCAGCCCTGCCGGAGTCCAACATGCACCGGGAACAAGTCTGACTTACTGCCGGCAATGCGAACCAAGCTCCTGCTTCGGTCATACAGGGACCGGACAGCCCTTAGTAAAGGGCCCCCGACCCCATACTCCCGGAGCACCCTCCACAGGCCGCCGCGAGGGACACAGTCGAATGCCTTTTCCAAATCCACAAAGCACATGTGGACTGGTTGGGCAAACTCCCATGAACCCTCCAGCACCCTGTAGAGGGTATAGAGCTGGTCCAGTGTTCCACGGCCTGGACGAAAACCACATTGTTCCTCCTGAATCCGAGGTTCTACTATCGGCCGTATTCTCCTCTCCAGTACCCTGGCATAGACTTTCCCAGGTAGGCTGAGAAGTGTGATCCCCCTATAGTTGGAACACACCCTCCGGTCCCCCTTCTTAAAAAGAGGGACCACCACCCCGGTCTGCCATTCCAGAGGCACTGTCCCCGACCGCCACGCGATGCTGCAGAGGCGTGTCAGCCAAGACAGCCCCACAACATCCAGAGACTTGAGGTACTCAGGGCGGATCTCATCCACCCCCGGTGCCCTGCCACCGAGGAGTTTCTTTACTACCTTGGTGACTTCAGCTTGGGTGATGGACGAGTCCGCCTCTGAGCCCTCAGCCTCTGCTTCCTCAATGGAAGATGTGACGGCGGGATTGAGGAGATCCTCGAAGTATTCCTTCCACCGTCCAACGACATCCCCAGTTGAGGTCAACAGCTCCCCACCTCTACTGTAAACAGCATTGGTGGGGCACTGCTTTCCCCTCCTGAGGCGCCGGACGGTTTGCCAGAATCTCTTCGAGGCCAGCCGATAGTCCTTCTCCATGGCCTCACCGAGCTCCTCCCAGGCCCGAGTTTTTGCCTCGATAACCACCCGGGCTGCAGTTCGCTTGGCCTGCCGGTACCCGTCAGCTGCCTCAGGAGTCCCACAAGCCAACCAGGCCAGGTAGGACTCCTTCTTCAGCTTGACGGCATCCCTTACTTCCGGTTTCCACCACCGGGTTCGGGGATTGCCGCCTCGACAGGCACCGGAGACCTTACTGCCACAGCTCCGAGCGGCCGCTTCGACAATGGAGGTGGAGAACATGGTCCACTCGGACTCAATATCTCCGGCCTCCCTCGGGATCTGGTCAAAGCTCCGCCGGAGGTGGGAGTTGAAGATCTCTCTGACAGGAGGCTCGGCCAAACGTTCCCAGCAGACCCTCACAGTACGCTTGGGTCTGCCGAGTCTGTCCAGCTTCCTCCCCCGCCATCGGATCCAACTCACCACCAGGTGGTGATCAGTTGACAGCTCCGCCCCTCTCTTTACCCGAGGGTCCAAGACATACGGCCGCAGGTCAGATGAAACGACCACAAAGTCGATCATCGACCTGCGGCCTAGGGTGTCCTGGTGCCACGTGTACTGATGGACACCCTTATGCTTGAACATGGTGTTCGTTATGGACAAACTGTAACTAGCACAGAAGTCCAATAACTGAACACCGCTCGGGTTCAGATCAGGGGGGCCGTTCCTCCCAATCACGCCCCTCCAGGTGTCACTGTCGCTGCCCACGTGTGCATTGAAGTCTCCTAGTAGAACGACGGAGTCCCCAGTCGGAGCACTGTCCAGCACCCCTCCCAGAGACCCCAAGAAGGCCGGGTACTCTATACTGCCGTTTGGCCCGTAGGCACACACGACAGTGAGAGACCTATCCCCGACCCGTAGGCGCAGGGAAACGACCCTCTCGTTCACCGGGGTAAACTCCAACACATGGCGGCTGAGCTGGGGGGCTATAAGTAAACCCACACCAGCCCGACGCCTTTCACCATGGGCAGCTCCAGAGTTGTAAAGAGTCCATCCTCTCTCGAGGAGTGTGGTTCCAGAGCCCAGGCCGTGCGTAGAGGTGATCCCGACTATCTCTAGTCGGAACCTCTCAACCTCACGCACAATCTCAGGCTCCTTCCCCGCCAGCGAGGTGACATTCCACGTCCCTAGAGCTAGCTTCCGTGTCCAGGGATCGGGTTGTCGAGGCCTCCACCTTCGACTGCTGCCCGATCCTCTTAGCACCGGCCCCTTACGGTCCCTCCTGCAGGTGGTGAGCCCACTGGAAGGCGGCCCCACGTCGCTCCTTCGGGCTGAGCCCGGCCGG
Organism: Silurus aristotelis; assembly: GCF_946808225.1. Taxonomy (NCBI): domain Eukaryota; kingdom Metazoa; phylum Chordata; class Actinopteri; order Siluriformes; family Siluridae; genus Silurus; species Silurus aristotelis. The sequence goes on along the minus strand of NC_139596.1, from coordinate 13,031,956 downwards.
ACCCTGTGGGGGAAGGCCCGGCCACCAGGCGCTCGCATACGAGCCCCAACCCCGGGCCTGGCTCCAGGGTGGGGCCCCGGCTGCGCCATACCGGGCGACGTCACGGTCCCTGATGTAGTATCTCTCATAAGGGGTTTTGAACCGCTCTTAGTCTGACCCGTCGCCCAGGACCTGTTTGCCTTGGGAGACCCTACCAGGGGCATATAGCCCCGGACAACATAGCTCCTAGGGTCATTCGAGTACTCAAACCCCTCCACCACGTTAAGGTGGCAGTTCAAGGAGAGGCAGTCACCAAACTAATTTAGAAATTATTTAAATTATTAGACGAACCAGAAAATAAAGCTTATAAAGCAATAATTAAAAAAAAAGTCTTTAATAATTTTATATTTGTTTCAATGTAATGTTATAATAGGAAATGCTAGATAAATTTGACTCTATTCCAGATATGATTAAAACAATCTGTATTGACATTTTCACTGTGGGTTCACTGGTTTGCTTAACCCAAGCTTTGAGTTCTTTTTTAGCAATATAAGTAGACTCTTTTTGATTTCTCATCCTATTTAATTTAATTTATAACTCTTCCAGAGCTTCTAGTCATAAACACTAACATAACACAAACGCACACAGAAAAAGTGTTCAGCAGTAGACTTCTCACCAGTGAAATCTTTACATTCAAATCAAATGATCTTTATAGCAAATCATTATTTTAGTTGTCATCATTCACTTAAATTCACCCCAGGACCATCAGTTTTGTTATTTACAGAACCTTGCAGACATTAATGAGCTTTTCAGACATAGTATTTCTGTGTACACAAAGACACATTTGATGTTCCTCCTTTTCTTCTACACTTAACAGCCTGTATTAGATGCAGGGATGTCAGCTACTTAGGAAATAGTTGTCCTGAATAAACTACACATTTAAAGCAGACACCCTTATCCAGAGCAACTTTATACACCTGTGTGGACCAACAGAGGTAGCTTTGTGGTGCTGGGATTTGAACTTGGGTCTTCTAATAAAAATTCTCACACAATAAATACTTATCTACCACCATTCAGGAGTGATAGTGGTAGCACGGTGGTTACGGTGGTGAACCTCTGATTGGAAGGTCGTGAGTTCAAATCTCAGCACCATCAGAGTGCCACCACAGAGCCTGAGTAAGGCCTCTAACCCTCAACTGCTTAGTTGTGTAAATGAAAAAATTGTAAGTTGCCCTGGATAAGGGTGTCTGTCAATTAATGTACATTTAGAGGATTTGTTTTTGTTGTTAAGTTGATTTCCTTGCAATTGCTTACTCTTAAATTGCTAAATAGTTTCACTTTATAGTTATCTGCAAACTGTACTCTATTGGCAAAATTAATGATCTAAAATAATCATGGCATCCAATTATTTCAAATCTTGAAAAAAACAAAGAATCCTCTTTTTTTTTTTATATATTTATTTATTTTTTTTTTTTTTTATAAAAGCATTAGCTTTTAAAGGGCAAATTATTGATCCCCCAAAGCAAACAAACAAACAGACAAACACACCAAAAAAAAAAAAAAAAAAACCCCTTTTAATTTCGTAGAAACAGATGCTTGTTGATCTGAAGTGATTAAGTAGTTAATATTGCATTTGGCACAACTGATACGTAATATGTTAATAATAATAATAATAATAATAATAATAATAATAATAAATAAAATGCAAGGCAAGATAATGCACAGGATATCAGCTTACTGTTCCCACTATAGTCATGCTTTGGGACTGCTTTTCCACTAGGGTCTAGAACCAGGGTATTTACAGGTTATACACTAAAAGTTTCTAAAAAGTACTCGCTACACGCCACAAGTTCAAGTTTCAAAGTTCAAGTCATGGCATGTTTGATTGTTGTCTGCTTATTTTCCTGAAGGGTGCCAATAATTCTGTATTCGTGACAGTTGGAGAATGACATCTTAAAAAACCAGTTTATATGGGGTCACTACTTGCTGACAGCATCCTTGTTGGTATAAAATTATAATGACGTTTGTCAATGTGTCAGAATGCTAACCAGTTTTAAACCTCCCTTTGACGCCAGGCGGTATTTCTAATTATCTTCTCACACGCTACCACACTACAAATGGATCATACAATCATACAATATATGGCCAAAGGTATTAGTACACTCAACTTTTCTGGCCATGTGAATTATTTCCCAAACTTTTACCATAAATTTTAAGGGAACACAGTTTTATAAGGATGTCTTTGGATTATGGTAGCATTAAGTTTTCACTTTGCTTAAACGAGAAGACCCAAACAAGTTCTAGCATGTCCCTGCGCACAAAGCCAGCTTTATTAAGATATAGTTTGCATAGGTTGGAGTAGAAGATCTTGTGGCCTGCTATACAGCACTGACCTCAACCCTATTGAACACCTTTAGGATGAATTGAAATGCTGTACCCCAGGCCTCCTTACCTACATCAGTACCTGACTTTTGTAATTCCCTTGTGGCTGAAAGAGCACAAATCTTCACAAGTACACTCTAAAATCTAGAGGAACATCTTCCCAAAAGAGTGAAGGTTATTATAACAGCAAATGGGGACTAAATGTGGAATGTTCAAAAAGCATGTAAGAATCTTATGGTCAGATGTAGAGATTGACCAATCGGCCGGACTATTTCTGGCATTTTTAATTAATTGGCATCGGCCAATTCTGACACACCAAACCGCCCTGCACTTGCGTGAGAGACATAACTTTCCCATACTAGCAGATGACAGTTGTGTTGGTGCAGGTGACTGTCTTTCTCAATACTTATATGTTTACCATTTCAGGTCAGGCTTTAGAGATTTGCAAACCAAGTCAGCATTGCTGGTCTTAAAAAGCACTTTACGATTGTGGTTTGTCTGCTATCTTGATATTGTTAGATCTAAGTGCTACTTTTGATGCTATCAATCATGATATTCTCTGAAAACACTTTCATCATGTAGATAGCATAGAGGTTCTGGCATTACTGTGGGTTGCATCCTTATTGAACGGGTCTGACTTATTTTCCCTATTTGCACCCATTTCCTAACATGTTCCACAGCATGCTTTTAACTTGTTATATGCTTGGAGTTCCATATTTAAAAAATATTTTGTACAGACATTTTAAGACAGTTTGTATTATTGTTATGCTAATGATTTCATACTTTACTACCATTGTGTTTAATTTCTGTCACTGGTACATATTAATATAGGAGGATGGTGGTTATGATAAAGTGGTATCTTTCCCTTATTTCTATGTTTGCACCAGACCCCTGAGTCTGCTGTGTCTCTGAATTGTTAGATAACATGGATATATAATCCCACACAAGAGCATGTATTATCTGGGCCTATGTAAGAGCACTAGCACTGACCCGTTTTCTTATAATGGTATATTTTCTATTTTGTTCTATTTTGTTATTAGTTATATACACATGTAGTTGCCATGTCTTTTCTTTCCTGCTGAGCAACTAGGCATGTGGAAAAGATTTTGATTATGCGAAACGAGGTGGCTGCACAAAAGAAAATAATGTGATGACTAAAAATAAAATTTTAACAATGTATACTTCTGCTTTAGCTGAACAAAGCTTGGGCTATTAAGAATTTCTACAGAACTGCATCAAGAGTAAATTGTAGTGATATGGCACTACAATATGACATTACAAGAAAGTACTTTATTTATCTACGTTTACACACTATCACCTTCAAAATAGTCCCCTTGCAAAGCAATACAGTGCTCCCAGGGTTCCTGCCATTTCTGGAATGTGTTGGATCCAGATCACTGGATTTCTGCAGCGGTGTCAAAACGGCGATCTTTAAGCCGAATCATCATCTTCGGGAAGAGGGCGAAGTCCACAGGACAAATCTGTAGGGTGGGTGAGGAAGTGAGATCATGTGGATTATTCTCAAACGATCATCATGCACAAGTTGCTGAATGGTTTGGACATTTTTGGGGGTTAAGCTTGTTGAAGGTCTTTCTAATCTCTCGTTGTCTTTCAGTGATGTGGTAGCTTAGTGCTTAAGGTGCTAGGTTACTGATCGGACGGTCAGAGGTTCAATCCCCAGTATCGCGAAGCTGTCACTCTTGGGCCCTTGAACAAGGCCCTTAACCTCCTGTGCTCCAGGGGCGCCATATCATGGCCGACCCTGCACTCTGACCCAGCTTTCGGAGCTAGCTGGGATATGCAAAGAATAAATTTTACTTTGCTGTAATGTATATGTGACAACTAAATGCAATTCTTCTTCTATGTTCCTTCTCTCGCGTGCACGTCATGTCATGTCAAGCATCTCTGTGGCAGATTTTCATATTTGCTCTTTGTACAAACTTACAGCTATTTAAATTTTTTTGAGCATGTTTAAGTTAGCATTTTTTTTTTTGTAAGTTATCAAACAATGTTAGTCCCTGACCTGCTGAACTAGCATGAGGATGTGTTTTTAATGGCGACTACAAAGCACTGTCTCAGTTTAAGGGCTTCTGCTAAAGGCCAAGAAAAGTTTTAATGCAATTTATAATATTAATAAAAAACAACGTAAGCATTGTTAACTGAGGATCCATGCTGTATGTCTTATGGGAGGAAGCAGCAAAGTTTGGCAGCATTCACACAAATACATCCTCACTTTTGGTTTACGGTAGGTTTTTTTGGGGGGGGGACAAAATGTCATGCATTTGATTATCTTCTACATGACTGAGGAGGACACTCAGCTAGACAATACAATATGTAATAAAGTGCTACTTAGCTTATAGCTTAAGAACGAAGTATTTTGATTTTATTCCATATTAAACAGGAGGCCAGTGGAATGCTTATGTACAAGAATAATATGTTTACTTTTTCTCTTTTTCTAAAATGTGTCTAAGAATTGTGCATATCTGTCCTTTTGTGCATAATTATCCCCTTTGCTAAGCAAAATCCCCAGAATTAGGAATATCTTGTGGACTGCAGTGCATTTGTTTGAGGACTTTTAAACATCTATGTTAATACTATTCATTCATTAATTGTTCCCTTTGTTATACAGACACCTTCCTCAGTTTATTTCCTTTGTTATTTTGAAGCATGTCAAAATTAATGTGAAAAAACCTTATACCGAACAACCCACTGGAGATTATTTGAGCTACAATAGCAAGACACTATGTTTAAGATTTAATTCTAAAAAAGAAATTTGTGCTAATAATTATCTTGCAACTTGTATATAATGCGCCACAGTGTCATCTGTGTTTACAAGAATTTCATTAGAATTCTGTTCACTGTTGTCACTTCTTCTTTAATTGGAAGTTTACTAATGACTCCAAGTTCACAGTTCTGATGCAGATTTTTCCATTAGGCAGAACCTATGTTTAATTTGCTGTTGTCTTATTTGTGAAATAAAGTGTCTTTATACCTTTTGAAATAATTTAACAATGCTTCTGAGGAAAATACAAGACATCTACATAGTAGCTAACTTAGCGGTTTTACACTTTTCTGCTGCTGTAGAAAGATTTCCTTTTCCTAAAAACACTTTAGGCACACAAGTGCCCACAATGCCCACTCTTACGTTAGTGGATAAATCTACATGGATGATGCGTATTTATACCAGAATTGCAGCTATGATCATAAAGACTGTCCTTTTCTTATAAGAACAGCTCATGTGGGAGGCTCATATAAATCCAACAATCTTTTCATCACACAAATACTGTTTTTGTTTTATATTATACAGGTGTATCAAAGTAATGTCTTTTTTAAATAAAGCTATGCTGCTTTGCCTAAAAACACCATTCTGTATATCTAGGTTTGCTTTAATGTTAGTTGAATATAGTTTAATTCAGAAAATAAAAATGTCAAGCATTTAGCTAATATTTACCATTTGCTACAGTTTGATGAACTGCACATCCAAATGATGTTAGCTGCTGAAATTGGTTAGTCTAATTTGCTTAGCAATTAGCATGTTTTTTTTTCAGGTTAGTCTTTTGTAAGAAAAAACATGGTAATTAACTAAGCAAATTAGCAAATTTACAGATTAGATAGATTTCATGCTCATCCTCAATCCAACGAGCCATAATGCTGTAGCATTGACTACATGGTGTAAAAAGATGAGGTTTGTGCTCATTTTGTTGCCATGCAGCATACATTCATTGACTGGATAAGAAATGGACAAACCAAGTAAGACCAAGGTCTTTTTTTATTAATATCTATTCAAGTAAGTCTACAAGTATTTTTCAGTAATAGAATAAATATTTAAGGTATACATTTAAGAAAATAATACTATTTAGTTCACTAAAAACCTGCATTATATATTACGTTCATTCATTTGATCAGGAGCGTAACCTGGCCAGGACATTTGGGACTGTTGTGTTGAAGATTTACTCCTAAATAATTTTCCGGTTATGTAGCGGTTTCTCATATCACAACTAAAATGCAATAAATGCAAGACCTGTAAACAAATTTTAAAATTATTTCTTTAAAAAAACCAGCAGGTTGGGTCTCATTGTGTGCTTCCTGATACTGATTACTCTCCGTACTCTCAGACAATTTATATAGGAAATGTCTTATTGCCTGACAGATCCTAATTCTTCCAAGTGCTAGCTCACAGTCAGTCAGTAGCTCACAGAAAAAAATTTAAATAGGCCAATTTTTTTGAAACGCTAACATTGACTTGCCAAAGCAGAAAACAAGCTGTGTGTAAATGTCTATATTTCAAGTTACATAAGCATGATAAGAGCAGAGCGTAAGGACAGCTATCATACTTTGCATGACATTGTGGCCGGTTAAACTCATAAAGCATTAGCCCAACTGCTAATGACATCAGACTTGCTTGTTTATATTTGTATTTTCACCAGTAATAATGGTTATAGCCATCTGATATAACTCAAATCCAAAGCTTTAATTTCATCTCAATTTTCACGTTTTTAACACAGTTATCCCTTGCAAGCAGTAAAGAGAAATGCAGCTAAAAGTCTCTTTAGAAGTACATTTAAAATTTTGATAAAACATTTTGGCCCAGTCCAAATAGCAATAGTAACTTCTTGTTTGACTATTTGTTATTCCACCAACATGTTCTAATTGTGTCTCTTTCCACAGCACTATTTCCTCATTGTGTTTGGCCACGATGGCCAGAAGCCCCTGGAGCTCCGTGCCGAAGAGGAAACAGAGTGTGATGAATGGGTGGAGACCATCCAACAAGCTAGGTAAGCTAGTGCAATTGTATGTTATTGGATAAAATGCATTTGTGTGTGAGGTTCGGGGAATGATGTTTGGCAGGACAAATCAAAGAGGGAGAAAGGCAAACATGCTACGTAGCAATTATTGTTGTCACTGGAAACAAGAACGAGCACCTAATAAACAACCCTGTGCTTGAAGCACTATTGTTGCTTTCTTGCACAGACTCTTGAGAAAGCATTGCTGCCAAAGTAATTAACTGTACAGAAGACTTTGTTATTGCAGGTGTTCCCCTCGGGTATGTTGCGCATCATAGGGGGATATTTTTGTTACTATGTTTTTAAATTTGATCAGTCCCAAAGTGAAAGTCAGACAGGAGGCATAGAGTAGTGAACGAAAATACACCATCTGGAATCTGAGGCACTCAGTCTTTGGCAGCCGACAGTTCAGGCAGACACTTTATGTACAACTGTGGCTGTGGCATTTATATTTTGGATACTGTCACTAGTGGGATCTACAGGAATGAGATGGATTAATGGGTTACTTATGAGCAGATGTGTCTCAGAGTATTGGGATTAAACCCCAATGCTCTCAGATTGCTCATTTGAAAATGTTGACTGTTAGTGGAGCTACTATAATATATACAGTTGCCAAGTTAATGATCAATGTTTATGTTTTTTCTTTTTTCACAAATGCACTGGATGTCAATTGTTTCAGAAAGTTTATATTTCTGTCCCAAAAATTTGCTTCCCTTTCAGCCTAAAAATTAAAAGAGCATTATTTACATTATTATTTTTTACATTATTTACTAATAGCTCTGGACTTCAGTGGATGAATGAGTCAGGGTCAGTTGAAAACCTCCACAGCAGGCTAAATAAAGATTACAGCTCTGTTTCACCATTTGGTGGCAGACTTCAGTTGATGTTTGAATGTATTTCAAGTGATTTTACCCAACACTCACATGTCCCAAGGCACTTTGAGGGAAACACAGTTAACCTAAAGAAAAAAAGAAAAGTCTTAATGATTTTAGAAACCATAGGAGCAGTTTTGCAATAGGTGTGCATTTAAACAATTACATTTATTGACGTTGTAGTTTTTGTTACGGAAAATTAGATGTTAAAATCCCCATAGTTTTCTGTAACCTACCAGTAAAATTTGCATTGTTATATTCTTGAACTCTGCATTTATAAGGCTAGAGATTATAAGCAGTGAATTGACAATGACAGCTAAGTTCTGCCAGTGCACACCCCATACCTGCACCTCCATTTATCCAACCAGCTACTTCCCCACTGCGGGGGCAAGAGGACTTCTTGGCAAAACACTTGTGCCAGACAGATTTGAGCAAATCAGTGTTTTTAGGTGTTTTCACACTGCAAAAGAACTGCCTACTTCTATAGCAATAAAGTGCATGTTGGCTGACGTTAGTGTTGATTAATTGGGTCAAATATAGCATTATGTGTAAGGTCCTCTGGTGGTCTAGTGGTTAGGATGCGGCGCTCTCACCGCTGTGGCCCGGGTTTGATCTCCGGTCAGGGAACCAACCCCAGCCACTCTTACACCGGTCCCAAGCCCGGATAAATGAGGAGGGTTGCGTTAGGAAGGGCATCCAGCGTAGAAACATGCCAAATCAAACATGCGGATGATCCGCTGTGGCGACCCCTAATGGGAGAAGCCGAAAAAAAGTTTTTATAGCATTATGTATAACACACTGTCCAAAGGGACAGCCTCCAATGTTTAAGTAAAATATTTACAATTTCCTTTAATATATAAAAATCTAAATATTAGATAATTTGGTTTTAAAATTATTTTTATGTCTGCTTTTTCATGAATTATTTAAAGGCAACATTCTCTTCACAAGACTGCTTCTTTAAGATATATCAGTTGGGTAATTTTATTATCTGAGATTTGGATTTATCTGAGAGATTAATACTGGGTACCAATCTGTTTCTTGGCCCCACAGCTATTCAGACATTATCATCGAGCGTGAAGTGCTCATGCAGAAATATATCCACCTGGTGCAGATTGTGGAAACGGAGAAGGTGGCAGCCAATCAGCTGCGAACCCAGCTGGAGGACCAGGACACCGAAATTGAGAGACTCAAAGCAGAGGTAGATATGCTTTCAGTGACTCATTACAGCATATGTTGTAAAGTTATGCTCTTGGTGAGATTGCCCTGTTCTAAAATGGTTATTGTTTTTGTGATATTACACTAAATAGATTAATCATTAAATTAATCGTGACTTATGTGAACAATATGTGCACAATATATAATTTAACTGTGATACTTTGCAAGACCGATATTGATTCTTTCATTCATTAATTATTTCCAGTTTGCTTCACTTGGTGAATATTGTGGTACCATGACATACTGTTATAGGAAAATATTCTATGATTGGCTGTTGCCTTACATGTTGGGAGTTATTTCCCAGAGTTGTTTATTTTTCAATAACTGCACATTTCTGCTCTTACCACAGAAATGTGCAAACACTAACAATATTTTATTTGTTAAAGACATGCTGTATAATGCATTTTTATTTCTTTATAGTTGCATATGATACAATAAAGAAATGAACTACATAATAATGTATTCACAATAATATCACTTACAACAGCTTTCAACAAGAATCCAAGAAACTGCATTTCTTTGTCATGTAGTTTTTGGAAAACTACATTTTACACTTTTACTTTTAACTGGAGGCTCATTTCAAAATGTGAAATTAACATCTCCACCTGTTTATATAGTACATCTGCCATATAAGTACCTGTGTACATTGTTACATTACAATGAATCATATTACAGTATAACCAGTACATAAATATTAACCTGTCACAACCTTAGCTTGATTTATTTACATATTCATTATGCCTAGTTGGAGTATGGTTTTAGGAAAGAAATTCACAGGTTGTGTGATATTAGTTCAAACCATTTTCTCCTCTGCTGGATATCTGCAGTCCTGCTCATATACAGTGTGCTGCTATATGGACCAATGCATCAGCTATTGAACTGTTCACTTCCCGTTATGTTTTTTTAAGAAATTAGCCTTCCCTGAGATTAATTTAATCACCAACAGAAATCGAGTGTACGGTGGCCGAGAAGTGCAAAACAAATTAACAAATCAGGAAACAAATAAACAAATGCAAAAACAATTTAACCAATCCAAAAACAAAATGAGAAATTTAAAAACACATTAACAAAAGCCGAAAACACATTGACAATTTAGACAAACCGTAAAAGGTAGGTATAATTTGTAAATGGAATACTTACCGATCATTGGACATTAATTTCTACTAAAGGTTCCCTAACTTTAAAACCCAATCTGTATTGGAACATAAATTTTTCTGCTGCTGCAGTGACAAGCAGAACGTTTGCTACTTATATCTTCGTGTGTCCACTAACAAAATATTGAACACATTTCATTAAAATGAAAAGCAATGGTTGCAGAGGGGGCATGGCCAAGTGTTCGCTGTGGAAGGAAAGAAGGCAGGTTGAACCAGCAGATAATGTGTAATGATTTTTACCTGTAACTTATAACTGCCAGCCTTAGCAAGTCTTAAACACACACACACACACAACACCAATTGCTTCTCAACCTGCACAATGAGCAGCAGCTGCACTTTGAGCTGTGCTTTGGAGCCTTACACCTTTCCTTCTGTGTCCTCTTCTACCATCCCACAAGCAATGATTTTGATGCCTTCATTGAGCTATCTGCACTTAGGTGGGAATTGCCTGAGGAAGAATTAACTCTAATTCCTTCCCTTGGTATCAGGGGAAACCATGCCTGCCTCCCAGCAGCTGTGCCCAAGGACACAGCTGAAGTGAAGTGGAGTGTTAAGAGGGTGGTATTGCAGTACATTTCCAAACTTTCACTTGCAGGTGGTCTCTGGTCCAGGCATCCATCTTTCCTCCTCGCCTCCCTCATTCTTCCCTAGTTCCGAATCTCCATCAGTGAGATGCCAAGGCCCTGAAACGGATGCTCATTGTTCATGCCACTGTTTCCCTCTTCTCTCCCTACCTCTCCACAGTGAAACATCCTGTATCCACCAGAACTGATGCAAAGACCATACAGGTTTGTTGCCACTATGGGGAATCCTGGCTGTCTTTTATTTTTGTGCAACTTTTCACCATTCTGTCAAAAAAAATAACACAAAGTAACATAAATTCAACCCAAAAGTGACCATCACTAGCTCACTGCTTTTGCCTTGTTCAAGGTTAAGATCAAGCTCTGTGTGTAAGACTATCTATGCAACTTTCTCTCTGACTAATGCCAGTCCCCGAAAGCACAAAGAAACACACCTAATTAAGCTGGTGGTAACAACACAAGGATGAGAATCTTTACACATTAACTGCTGTTTGTTCCGTTCTGACTGCAGCTAAAGCATAACCATGACCAGAATTATTTACTCAAAACTGGCCCAAACTGTAAGTCTAAGGTCAATTGTGAATTACAGTTAATTAAAAGTAACATTTGTTATATGAAAATAGAACATATATTAAATATTTTAAATGTTATACTCTCAATTAAGGTAACATTAAGGTTTATCAACAAGGTAACTTTACTTTTACACAGGCAGCAACTAGCATTCCACAAATCAGGAGATGAATAATTTCATATTGTGTTGCTGGACATGCCCACATCTTGTTGACAATGGTCAGTGTCTCACATGCTAGTGGAAGTCAGCTCTTGTTGAATGGCCCCTTACCACTTTGTTGCTGCGAGTCTCAATGTAGCTTTTGGATAAATCAGTTATCAAAGGATGTTTAATTGAAGGCATTTTAAGTTGAGTCAGATTTTAAGTCAAGTCAAGTATATTTCTATTGTCATTCCAACCATATACAGTGCAGTACACAGTGAAATAAAACAATGTTTCCCCAGGACAAAGGTGCTACTCAAGACAACATAAATGAACAAAATGAAGGTACAGAACTAAGCAAACTAACACAAAAACGCAGAACTAACTACATAAAATGCACATGTGCAACATTTAGTGCAAAAGAAAAGGGACAACATAATTCGAAGAGACAGTAAACATAGTAGCTGTCAACATAGTAAACACTGCAACACTAGCACCGTAGAAAAAATTATTTTCCCTCTGAACAAGTATACAAAAATACAATTTTACTAATGAATTCTTGAAAACAATAAGATCATGTGCTTTAGATTCCATTCTTTTCCCAGAGCAGGGAAACCAGACCAGAGCTTTATAGGTGCTATAGATATGGATTAGATTGAAAATCGCTGGAGTATTGCTTTAATCATGCTGAATATATTCTGCCTCAGGCTGTGAGGAGTTGAAGGGTGGAAATTGCTTTTAAAGTTCGGCTGATTAATAGAAAATCTTCTGTTTGTGGTGTGTGGCAGAGATACCAAATGATCTCAAATATACATAAAGCAAATTCATAGCATATAGAACAATTACAATTGTGCTCTGCATTATGGGGAGCAACACTTGTTCACCACAGTGTACAAACTAGATTCAGCTCATTGAATGCAACATAATGCATAATGCATTACTTTAGCTGATGGAGTGTTTAAAGTCACACTGCAGTGTACTGCTGGGCCTTTCCATATGCTGCATGCTGTGCTGGAGAGTTTCCTTCAGAGGAATGTGATCCAATCTATCCTAGATTTATTCTCTAATGTCTATAATAATATTGGATTGTGATCTTTGTGTGCAATCTACTTGGCTCTGTTAGACCTGGTCTTGTATTTTTGATTCTGTTGTGAAATATTTCTAAAAATATATTTATGGTATCTGTAGTGGAACGACGCAAAATGAAATTTTGGAAGGTGTTAATTTTAGTTTAGAAACAGTGTTTATTACTTCTAAGCCCTAAGACCTTTTGATATAACTTCAGTCTAAACTGCTGACAAATATATAATCAATCATATCTCTGTCAACACATGTCACAGATCCAAAAGCTCTTCTCCACAAGCCAGAGTCTGAACTACCAGTAACTGCATCTCTTTATCACTGTTGTCTCAAGTCTCAAACTTGAACTACCTCTCTCTCCTATCTGACACTAACTGAGACTGGATCACGCCGCCGAAATCCAGGATTACCCTTCACTTACTCTGACTGATTTTTCTCCTCTATCAACAAAAGGAATGTTGCAAGTAATTGTGCCATGTAATCCCATTACCTACCCTTTGGATCCATTTACTTCCACAATGCTCCAGAGCATCTTAAACTTCACAACTTTACCAGACCCCCTAACCTATCTCTATTATCATTAATGCTTCATAACATCCAGTCATATACATCAGCATTCAAGCCTACAAGGCTACTTTCTATTCTGAAGACACCTACACTGGATGCTGTAGATATAATCAACTACTATCCAGTATCACCTTTCTCTTCGTTTGCTTAAATCCTGGAACACATCATCGACATCATCTGTGTTAGAACATCTTCCAAGAACTTTTTGCGCAGGATATTCCAGAGAAACTGCCATTTTTGTCATCACTTTAAAACTTTAACTGTCATCCTTACATTTAGCAAAGACAAGGATCTGTGATATGGAAAGGTAATACTTTTTTTTTACCAGGAGGGTCAGTCAAACCACATGACATGAAGGGGATGCACGTCTATTGGTGAGATCATTTCCTTACATATTTTTATACCACTGCTATGCAATACCCCTAGGGTAACCATGGAAATTCAGCTGCCCTTCACACTGCTAAACTGACACACTCAGCTGATTTTTGTGTACAACATCAGAAGGATTCATCCATTTCTGTTTACTGAGGTACCTCAATCCCATGCTATTTTGTGACTACTGCAATTTTGCTCCACTAAAATCACTCAGAAAATCACTCTTGATCCCTCACATCCAAGCCATATGCTTTTTGAACTTTTGTTGTCTGGCTGACGCTACAGAGCCCCAAGACAGCCAGGCACAATAACATTTTCTTTCCCCAGGCAATCTACCTCATGTACACTTGCATGCTCTCCCCAATGTTCAACAAAAAATGAACATATGTGCGATACTACATTTTACTAATTTAATCTGTACTTTTCTGTGCAATAATACTCATGTATATTTTTTCCTTGTTTACTTTTTTTATGTGCAACTGGAATCTTCTGTCACCAAAAACAAATTCCTTGTTTTTGGCTTGGCGAAAAAAGCTCTTTCTAAATCCGATTCCAAGGTTTAACTACAAAGCCAAGAATTGGCCAAGACCCATCTACCTTAAAGCATTTATTAACCCTGCAAAGCACCATATCTTCACTGAACCTCAGGCACTGCTTGTCTGGTCCCACCATCTATGAGGGTAGACATGTACCCTTGCCCTAGTGAATCAGGATTAGGATGTATTTATTGGCACTTTAAAGAACTTATATACATAAATCATAAGCATAGAAATTAATTTGAGCAAATTAATGGTATTTATTAAAGAAAACACAGGCAAAAAAACATTTACATTATATAAAATGTATTCAACAGTTAGAGTCTATAGTCAAATAAAATATATAGAGAGTTGAGCATTTGTCACATTCTGGTAATAAATGGTAATAAATATAATTTAACACATTTATCTTTAAAGCTTGTTTTAGCCCCTAAACACCACTGTTCTTCATTCAGATGACTTCATTCTGTTTGACTATTGCTTCAGTAGCATGACATTATCTAACTGTTTGGCCAATATCCATGAGACACACTCAATGATAATGACCTATAGGACATTTAAACCATAATTTGCATATAGATTAAAGAGTTGGTGAAGGCACAGTGATGTGGCATTTGATATAGGCTTCTGAGTGAAGATTGTTGATTGTCCAAGGAGAGGAAGTGAGATGTTTATCTACTGTGAGTGCATTCACACATCCTCTTAGTGACCCATATTTCTGACTGAACTAACTGAATGTGTTTGAGGCCTGTATGTTATCTGTTTTGATCAATCAGAACATTTTATTTATGTATATATAACTCACAGAAGAGAGTACACTCCTCAGCAACCATTTTAGTATATCTGAAACATATATTTTATAGTAGTATAGTATTAATGGTTCAAAATTGCTGCACGTGAATACAATACATACATTCAACAGAATGCACAAATAAAACACTATTTGTAAAAAAATATATATTCTGTCCTCTAAAAGAATTTACATTTTCCTTTTTTTTTTATATCAGGAGAGGCAACATGGGGTTTGGAAAAAAAAACACATTTTTCAAAATGATTTTAATGAGCCTAAATACTAGCATACTGTCATGCTAGTTGTTGCTAATATGCATGCGATGCAGCATAAAAAAAGATGTGTATGAATTGTATAGAGTATTTGAGTGTGTGTTCCTTACTTTACCCAAAAGTATGTCTTTAGGTGAATTCGCATAGATAAATTGTGTGGTATAAATGAATGGTGATCTGCTTATCTGTGAAGCATATCTTATCCAGCATGTATTTCCTTCTCACATGTGGTCTTCTGAGATAGGCTGTAGATTTTCCACAATCCTGACCAGGATAAAGCAGTTTGGATACATGAATATTTGCTCATATTACAAATACCATGCATTAAGAGTCAGTTTAAAGAAAACAGATGTATTCCTTTAGACTATTTATATAAAAATATATGACTTTTAAGAGTTGCTAGTGTCACTTTTTATGATGTATTTCTACATTTTCTTGAAGATTGTAGCCTTGAACAAAACTAAGGAAAGGATGCGCCCTTACCAAGTAAACCAAGAGGAAGATGATCCAGATATCAAGAAGATTAAAAAGGTAGATACATGTCTTATCATTTTCTCACAGCAGCAATAAACACCAGATCTAATACATTACCTTATGAGAGTTGCTTATGTAGGGCTCTTGTACGAGGCCATTAACCTTCTCTGCTCTCGGGGGCACCGTATCCTAGCCGATCCTGCACTCTGTCTCACTAACAAGCTTGAATATGCAAAGAGACACATTTCACTGTGCTTTCAGTGTATAAGTGAATAGTGTGTGGAAAAAGAACAAAACTCATCTAGCTCAAAATTGGCTACAAAGAGTATGATCTCTGCATTGTATTATAAAACCATGCTACAAATGAGTAGAACATCAGCAGATTTGCAAAAAAATTCTTAAACTCTTTTTTTTTTTTATTGTGATTTCAGCACCATTTTATTTAGAGTTAGGCAACAGGAAATCCTTTACCCTATCATTAAACGATTAGAGATCAAAAGTTTGAGTTCTGCTAATACCAAAGCAGTCCATGGCAAAGAATCCAAGAAAGCAAAATGATCACTGGGAGGGAGGGACAACATAGTGTCTCACCGCTGTCTATAACATGAACTTGGCTAATGGGACAAGACCAAATATACTGTGTATATATATATATTTAAATATATACTATCAGTTTGTCATCTTATATTAGTTTTGCAATTTCAGTATGATTGAGATTTTTGAATTGTAAGCTTTTATTTGTTTGACAATTTCCCAATATTACTTGATCTCTAGGTCCAGAGTTTCATGCGAGGCTGGCTGTGCCGGAGAAAGTGGAAGATCATTGTCCAGGACTACATTTGCTCCCCTCATGCAGAGAGCATGAGAAAGAGAAACCAGATTGTCTTTAACATGGTAGAGGCTGAGACTGAGTATGTCCATCAGCTGTCCATCTTGGTAAACTGCTTCCTCAGGCCTCTCCGTATGGCTGCTAGCTCGAAAAAACCTCCAATTTGCCATGATGATGTCAGCAGCATCTTCCTCAACAGGTGTGTGCTTGAGTGTGGCATGTGTGTGTATTGGAGGAGGTTGTCTTGTCAAACATTTTTTTAGTTCTACTTTTATCTGTTAGTTAAAAAGATATGTATGTTAAATACAAATATGCAATATACTATAAGTATAAAAAGCATAATGATGAGTTTTTTTTTCTTTTATACATGACTACCCTGCTTATTTCTTCTTTTTCTATATAGTGAAACAATTATGTTTTTGCACGAGATATTCCACCAAGGCTTGAAAGCACGCATAGCAAACTGGCCCACATTGGTTTTAGGTAAGCAACCACTATTCAGCTTCTCTATTCAGATCCTGATTGCTGCATTTTACCGTCATCCTCAGCAAAAGAAGTCTAGTGAGCTGTCAGGCAAACATCAAGGACACATTGATGCACAGCGCCTTAGTTAAACACAGTCAGTGACGTCTGTCTTTACGCTATCTCACTGTCTGCAGACACACATCCACTCTCACTACAATGTAATCCTCACAAAACCATGTCTCATCATTCCAGCTCTGAAGGTCAAGATAAGCGTTCTCCAATCCTGCCAATAAAACCTTGGCTTGTTTTATGACCTTGGCTCTCAGATTAAGGGCGAGTTCTTTTTAGTAAGATAGATTTGACAGAACAGGAATAAATAAAACTTATTTTGTAAGAAAAATGTATTCTGAACACTGAAACTTTTTTTTTTTTCTTTTTTTTATTGTTGGACCGGTTAGGTTTAATTACTGCTCTGAAAATGTTATATACCGTTTGCAAACATTTCTACAACATTACTGTAACATTTTTAGATTTAAGAATGTTGAAACTATAGTTAGTTTGAGAATATTGTGTAATGTCATATCACATCTGAAAAACAAGCAGATGATGGCAATATTCTATATGTATAAAAACAATCGATTTTAGTTTTTGTTTAGTTTTTTTAACTCTTTTCCTGTTGGTTTAATGTTTTGGTTTGATGATTTAACACAAATATATGGAATTGGTAGAGTGACTGCAATATTTGTCATTAATGCTTTAAGTGAAGAATTAAACTCTTCTCTCAGCACTGTATATCAGTGAATATTAAAAACAAATAATTTCAAGTCAACGCGTCTCACTGTTAAAGTTCCTGACGAGGTTATCTCTCCGTTTAGCCGATCTCTTCGACATTTTGCTGCCTATGCTGAATATCTACCAGGAGTTTGTGCGAAACCACCAGTACAGCCTGCAGGTTTTGGCGAACTGTAAGCAAAACAGGGATTTTGACAAGCTCCTGAAACAATATGAGTCTAATGCTGCGTGTGAGGGAAGGATGCTCGAAACCTTCCTCACATACCCTATGTTTCAGGTATGGCGATCACTTCCAGACAATAAAAAGAGCATCATTTTATACTAAATTTCATTTTTGTGTTGCTTCATATTGGCCATCGTTTTAGCACTTTACAATAACATTCACAAACTGGATTATTCTCTACAGATTCCACGCTATATTATAACTCTACATGAACTCTTGGCTCACACACCACATGAGCATGTAGAACGGAAGAGTCTGGAGTTTGCCAAGTCGAAGCTTGAAGAGCTGTCCAGGTAATATCTTATAAACATGAAGCCTTCTTGAAAATTCTTCACCCTATCACTAGAAGAGGGTCATTGTTGAGCTGTTTGAAAGGCAGAAAGAAGTCAAAACAGTAACACCTTTGTGTCTCCGTGTGGTCAGAGTGATGCATGATGAGGTGAGTGACACTGAGAACATCCGCAAGAACCTTGCTATCGAGCGCATGATTGTGGAAGGTTGTGACATCCTCCTCGACACCAGTCAGACATTTGTGAGACAAGGTGAGCTCCGTTTACCTCTGAGACCCTGCTGTGACCCTCCTGTGAAATTTAAGGCAAGCTTAGAGCTGGTATGTGTAAATCTAGATAAAAGTTGCAAGTACAAATATGTTGTAAAAGTTCTCTGAACAGCTTTTTGTAAGGCTTTGGAGTTAATCCCAGGAGTAAATCTTGAAGCATAAAGTACAACAGATGCATCACAGTAAATCGATCAAGAACACCACATTTGCACAATGATGCCAGAATAGTGAAAGTCATTTATCATAGACAGAAGTGAGTTATTTTGACTTACAGCTGCACCAATAAAAAATGTAAACTTGTCAGCAAAAGGGTCAAGGTTTACATTAGTGAATCTCCATATATGTTTAGTAGCTCTTTTTTAGAAGTAATAAGATTTTCATGAATACCACATTAGTCCTTTGAACAATTTACAAAGTAATCGGTTCATATTTGGCTTGAGAAATTAGACTTTTATTTAACAATTTAAGTGTTTCATATAGTTAATATATTTATGTGTAGTTAGAAAAAATATTACCTACCTTATCAGATGATTTCCAGCTTTATTGTATGGTTTTTGAGCTTGAACTATTTTATGATATTTTAGTTGTTCTCTGTTAAGACTGAATTTGCATTTAGTGATGGTGATTGAATGAATGCTTTGCATAACCACCAAGGTTTGCATTGCAGATGATTGTGATAAGTGTGCTATATATACTGTATAATAATTTATGCATTTAGCACTCGGACAGTATGCATTTATTTTCCCTAGTTCAAGTTCAAAACAGATATATTTCAGATTAAAGAGTTCATTACAGAACAAATATTTAAGCGACTAAGTGAATGTTTTTACATTAATATTCAGATATGATGCATGTAGGGCCAAGAAAATGTGCTTTCATTAACATGGGAATGCACACGTTTGCTTACGTGACACTGACTGGTGCATTAGTGGTGTATATTTATTCATCTTTAGTAAAGGTTTTATCCTGGCCATCTGTGTTCATATCAAGTTTTTTTTTTATGAAAATCATCCTTTTTTATTTTTATCCACATTTCTTCCCAATTTCTAAATCATCCAAACACCCTGTCAAATTTTTATCCACAAATCTTATAATTTGTTAGCATTTAAAGACAATTTTTAATCATTCAGGCATATTAGTTACTTTGTAAGCAAGGAATATGTGGTCAACAAGTGAGTATTCGGCGAATACACAAAGCTTTTTCTTGCTCAATATATACATATTTATGTTTCTTATAGTAGAGTCAGGAGCTATTTGTTGAATAATGAATTCTTAATGTCCTAAAAGACCCTAAAGAATTTTTTACTTAGGTTTTAGTGCAGGTACGAAAATAATTTTCAAATTTCTACAATATGGTGGATTTATTACATACTGACCATGACTGCTGTATGTATCGAGAGAGAAATCTATTGATGTTTTGCAGGAGTACTTGTGGATTCAGTATTGTGTAATATGGTGTTGGATATCATCTCATGCGTCTCCACATCTACAAATATGCACTTACTGGCTCTTTGACAAACATATGGTTATGGTTGATCACTATTAGGATCATCTCCCCTAACAAATCATACTAAAGCACATAATCATGGACAGCACAGACATGTTAGAAATTACAAGTTAGATTCTAAAGAAATCTTGTGCTTGGTTAATGGCCAGTGCAGTATATGAGCATGGCAAGCTTTATTAGAACTTGTGAGCTCACGTTACTTTACTCACTGAAGAGAAAAAGGCTTTAGATGGCATTTAGATGGCAGAGACATTTTAAGACCACCACTGATCTGTTACCTTCATGTCCATTTTACTTGCAACTGTCAGCCTGCTTAGGTTTCACTATAAACCACTGTTAAGACCTGACAAAGTGACAGGAGATTCAAAGGACATACGTTTATACAGATACAGCTCTACTCCACTGCTTGTCAGATTCATGCAAACTTAAAAGACTGACACAACACAAAGTGTTTTATATAAATTTACTGTAACTTTCTCGCTGTGGCAGAAATTCCTGTCTCATCCTCTTCACTGTCCACACACACGTCCATCAAAGCAGTGGTCCAGTTCATGTTGCTAAAACATTCTGATTTAGACTCTATATGATAAAATGTGAAGGCTGGAGTTTCTTTTAATTCTTTTATTTTTATGAAATCCAAAAATAACTTGTTTGAGCAAATTGGCAAGAAAGCTTGGTTGTGATATACATACAAATTATACAAATTAAGATTTAAAAGAGTACTTGGAAAGTCTTTACTTTCAAAGTATTCTGGATTCCTTCTCCCGACATGTTTTGTTGCATGATTGGCATCTCCAGATTGTTTGTTGTGTGTGACTGATGAGTTGGGATGATTTGGCAGCCCACCCAAGATTTCACCAGTCTCCAGTCTACCTGTGACTCTGTATAAGATAAACAGATAAACAATATAGAAAATATGGATGGATGGATTGTCACTTATATTTTTTAATTGCAATTCAACACCTTTCAGGTTATAGCTGTAAAATGCAATTACTTAAAATTAATTTTGTTTGTTTCATAATCATAATAGAGAGGAAAAATTCAGAATAGCACAATTCAGCAGACAAAGGAAGACATGGATTTGGAAACACATATAAGCAAATAGAAAAAGTAACAGAAGGGTATGAATAGCCCGTTTAATCAAGGACAGAACTAAGAACAGGTACACACATTCGGGAAATAAACCATTGACTAGACATGGGATGTGACAAAACCTAATTAGAAAAAGGAATATTTTTACAGTGATTGTTCAGTGTAGTCATAAAGGATTTTAAAAAATTCACTGTTCTTTCTTTTTATTTTTTAAAAATGCGCAGACTTTCATTCATATTTATAATTTTTCTACCTACCAATATTTCAATATAGTGTTACATTTCCTCCTGAGTGGAATGAATCGGTAGGCGTATATGTACTTTATTTACAGTTTGATGACCTGCTGAATAATAAGATTAATTCAGTTCCATCAATTGTTGCTGACACTATCGACCATTTTTAGCAGTCATACAGGAGGTATACAGTTACAAGGAAACATAAATGGTTCCAGCTAAGGAAGCTCCAAAGATGATGTATTTTGCTGCACAAACAAGGTTGTTAATCTTGTTTCTGCAAATAAAAACACATTCTGTGGTTTACATACAAATACAGAATTCTGATAGTGTGTGTTTTTGAGCTTTGTCTCTGAGAGAACAAAAAGAGCATACATTTCTTGTGCTTCTTCATACTCTCTGACTCGCTGCTTTTCTGTCTCAGGATCTTTGATCCAACTACCTTCAGTGGAGAGGGGGAAGCTCAGCAAAGTTCGACTAGGTTCTCTCTCCCTGAAGAAAGAAGGAGACAGGCAGTGCTTTCTGTTCACCAAGCATTTCCTCATCTGTACCCGTAGCTCAGGAGGCAAGCTACACCTGCTCAAAGTTAGTTTCACACACACACACACATACACACACACACACACACACACACACACACACACACACACACACACACACACACACACACACACACACACACACACACACCTCTTTTTTGTAAATTTTTTAAAGTTAAGCAACTGTTCAGCTGAACATGAGAGAACATTTTTTCTGTTCTTTTGTATTTATGTCACTGAAAGGTCAGTTATGGTTTCCTTACAGAATATAAAAAATGCTTGACTTGACTATTCTGATTCTCATATCAGGGATATAAACACATATAACATGCATGTTTTTTTTTTTTTATTCTCCAGCCCACAATCTAACACTGTTTTATTTCATTCCATCTGTCTATAGTGAGCACACAGTCTACATTTCAAATATAAAAAATTATAGCAATTGGCAAATCTGCTGTTTCAGCTTTAACTGTGAATTCTGAGATGGTATTATTATTACTGGAGCCAAGAGATACCAGTTATAGTTCAGAAAAAAAAAAAGTGTGAATCTTTGTGGAGCAGAGCTCAATTTAAATTACAGGCACATTTAAAATGATAAGCATTCGAAAACAAAGGTGTATACCCATTTTATCACGCCATTTCTGCAGGAAATTCTAAAAACCTGTTAGATTGTGAATTAATTAAGTAATATACCACTTTCACATTAAATCACATGGATTTTTATAACATAACATACCACCCCGTTTCATTTGACATGAGAAAAAAATTATTGGGATTGATATGTTATTTTCATGGGCTATGCTTTTTCCTGGTTTTATATATCTTTTCATGTTTACTTATATCTAGTATCTATTTCCATATGTTTAGTTTTTATCATTATACTCACAACTTCAATTTTTGTCTTTTGTCAATGGACTATTACTAGACTTTCCACCTTGAGTCTAAACATTGAATCTTTTCTCTATCGTCACATTTTTAATATTTTTAGCATTTTTTCATTAATTTCTTAATGTTTTCTCTTTTGATCATGCTATTAATAATCTTAAAAGAGAAACACAAACATAGAAGGTTTCAAAAAAACTGCACAAAATAAGCAACACCATGAATTGTTCCATGAGAGGATAATATTTACATTTGGAAGGCATTTGGAAGACATCCTTATCCAGAGATCTTAATTCATCAAATAATTCATTCATCAAACAGCTGAGTAGTCAGGAGCAGTTAGGATCCTTGCTCTCAGAATATTATTGTTCATCTTTACCGATTCCATTGACGCATGGATGCACGTTGATAGGAGTACTATTCATATTTAATGACATGCTGTAATCATTGCAGCAAGGTGGCGTTCTGTCCCTGATCGAGTGCACGCTGATCGAGGAACCGGACGCCAATGATGAAGACGGTGAGTTCTCCTCTTGGCCCATTAACTTCCTCCTCGGACCCACATGGCTTGATGACATGAAGCTGCTAATGCATTCCATATTTTGTCCCAGGTTAATTAACTGCCAAAAGCAGGCCTAAAGATGGAGCCCAAACCAGCTCTTGTAAATGTCACATGGATCAATGCTGTCATCATACACATCCATTAGTTCCTCTGAAGGTCGGGCTGGAATGCCCATTTGAATGGTTTATGACCATCTAGTGATGTTCCTGTCAAAGATAATGAGAACAATCCCATAGGGTTCATTAGGTGGATGCTATTATTTGTCCAGTAGGTTGGCAAAGATATGCTTGTGGTTCATATGGAGATTCAAAGTCACTAAAATAATCTAGTGCCTGAATGAAGTATAAGCTTTTACAATGACTTATATTTGTAAGCAGAAGCTGTAATGTAATTATATATACATGATAAAAATTGCAATGCTCAAATACTGTAGATCCTGTAAAAATGTGCCATTATGTGCCATTGAATGATTACTGGATGTCCATGTGTGAGCTGGTTTATGTTTCACAGCTAAGACATCAGGGCAGGTGTTTGGCCATTTGGACTTTAAGATTGTGGTGGAACCTGCAGATGCTCCTGCATTTACAGTGGTACTTCTGGCTCCATCACGCCAGGAGAAAGCAGCCTGGACCAGTGACATCAGCCAGGTAAAAGAGATGAGTAAAAATCTAACCACCTTTTTGTAGATGTAACCTCAACTGGGATGAGTAACATACAGTATACATAATTTTCATGTTCATCAAACCATTTAGTGAACCCTCATGCTCTAGTGATAGGGATGGAGTCATCCTGGAGAAGACCATCCCCATCTGCATAGAAATGTTTCATCATGGGATATAGCTGATCAGTCGGAAACACTTTGACTTAATGTAGAAGGATATTTAGAAGGGAAACGTGCACACAAACCGTGCTAGCAGAATGCAGCAACAAAGCTTCTATTGGGATAATTTAATATTGGGTTATTTAAAGCTAATAGTAAGCCTAATGATATAAAATGACAAAACGAAATGACAGTAAAAACAAGATCCATTTTTTCTAAGACGTCTTAGAAAAGCAGTAATGTTGGCCGAAACTTCAACACATTGCAGCCAAACGTAATCCTTGGGATGAAACTTAAAGGTTTTGTTTACATTTCAGACTTTATTAGAAAAGTTCACAAGGCTTCACTGGCTCAATATGTCCTCAGCCCTCTGTGTAAATAAAATTACAGCACAAAGAGATTGTTTAATGGCTTCAACCAAGTGTAGTACAAAGTATAACTTTTCCTTCTTGTATCTCACGTGATGTGCAGTGTATTGATAACATCCGCTGTAACGGCCTGATGACCAGTGTGTTTGAAGAGAACTCCAAAGTCACTGTGCCACACATGATAAAGTAAGCCACATCATGTGTACATGCAGATTTGTCTTTGTGTGTACAGTGTGTTGTTGTGAATCCGTGTATTTGTGTGTGCTGCCTGCTTTTAGGCAATTCTCCTGCCCCTGCCTTTGTGGTCTTTCTGTGTTCTTTACATTCAGCCTATCATCACTAAGTGTGTGTGTTGAATGTGTGTCCTTTGTGAATTTTTTTTTTTGTCCCACATACAAGTCACTGACTGTGTTTAATCCCAACATCACATTTTTCCACTTTTCATTGCATCTCTAAGCACATGCTGGCTTTGGCTCATGAGGCTGCTTTGCTGTATGCTCCTAATCAGATCTGATGCACGTCTCCATAAAGACGATGTTGACATTTGCTTCAGCAAGACGCTCAACTCCTGCAAGGTTCCCCAGATCCGCTACGCCAGCGTGGAGCGGCTGCTGGAGAGGCTGACAGACCTGCGCTTCCTATCTATCGACTTCCTTAACACCTTCCTGCATACGTATCGCATCTTTACCTCTGCTGCTGTGGTCATGGACAAGCTGGCTGACATCTATAAGAAGCCCTTCACCTCCATACCTGTCAGGTGATTTAGAATGACAAAAGGCAGACAAGATGACAAGAATCAGGCAACATGCTTTATTTTTTCTTACTGGAGTAGAGGGAGGAGGTTGTAACGCAGACATGAATATCAGGAAGTAGAAATTACTGTATAATATCTGAAATGCTACTCTGGTGCAGCTGCTGTATCATATAATTAAGGAAGCACAAGCTTGAGTGCTGTCGTACAGAAAATCACCATGACTGTGATATGGTCATATTTAAGGAAATAGTTTCCGAAATCAGAGTTAGATAGAGAGTTACAAAATACAGAATGAACACAGACAAACAGGGTGATGCAAACAATGACATGTACCAGTGCTGTTATACTAAATATTAACACACTTGGAAGTACGGTTGTCCAATCAAGTTAGAGGCCCGAAAGTCACTTTGGTATAAATATAAGTATTTTGTAGAATTTTAGGCCAATTTCTTTCACCAACAAACACATATATATTCATATATATATACACATATGAAAAACTGGTAATGTCTGCATTGAGATTGCCTTCTTTAACATTATTAACAACAACAAAACATGACCTTTAGAATAGATCAATTATTCAGTTAGTTATACAGCAAATTAGCAAATGTATTAAAATATGAATTAAATATTTTATCGCCTTGACTGATGTTACCAACACTAACAATTACATTACAAACGCTCATATACATAAAAAACTTAAATTACAGGCTAACAATGATAATTAAGCAAATTTTAAATGGATGTATGATCAAGAAAGTCAGTATTGTATGTTGCTTGAAAAACTACTGAAGCCTTTTGTTTCTTTTGTTGTTGTGTCATCTTAACCAACAATTAAACAATTACCGTATCTCTACTTCAGTTTGAAAATATATATTGTATAAATTGTATGCAAACATTTACCAAAAAGTGACATGATACGAAATGGTAGATTATTCACACAAGTTTTTCCGCTTTGATTTGAAACATCAGTAATTTGCCTCTATTCTTTTTTTTCCATTTATAATAGAAACACTCAAAATGTTTAATATAAATCCGTGTCTGATGTCACTTGTCGTTTGTGCAGTGTTTTGTTGTTTCTCGTTCCATTTTGTACATCTCAAACAATTCAGCTGATATTAATATTACTTAGCTTACATGTAAAAAAATAAATAAAAAAATAAAAAAACAGAAGCTATTTCACACTAGTTCCTGCTCACAGTAATACAACTGGCTGAATTGTTTTCACTACAATCCAATGATGAATGCAGAAAAATAAGTCACTTCCAAATCTATTTTTATATCCTATTTCTATATCCTATTACACATATAACATTATATCATATAATTAAATCAAATAATATTATTCGGTGAAAATTTTTTAACAAAAAAATTAAATAGTTAAAGATTGTAGTTTCATATTTAATTTTGTCAATTGTGCTTTGTGTTTTGTCATTGTGTTTCATGTCCCTCATTGCCCTCCATAATCTGCTATCATACAGGATCCAGTATCCCTCATTTGATCGTTTGTCCATCACATCCTTCTGTCCTGATTACAGCTTGAAGATGAGGAAGATAGCCATGGACCAATCAAAGTAACATTACATATTTAGCATCCATCTCTCTCTCTCTCTCTCTCTCTCTCTCTCTCTCTCTCTCTCTCTCTCTCTCTCTCTCTCTCTCTCTCTCTCTCTCTAACTATCTCTCTCTCTCTCTCTCTCTCTCTCTCTCTCTCTCTTCCCCCCCCCCCTCTCTCTCTCTCTCTCCCCCCCCCCCCTATCTCCCCCCCCCCCTCTCTCTCTTTCTCTCTCTTTAGTTTATGCATACTACTATTATTCTAGAGATAGATAAATAGATAGATTACAGGCATTATTATGTGTTTGATTAATTCACTGATTGCACGTATCAGTGTTATATGGCTGTATCTCACTGGTAAGAATAGTCACTTTTCACAGCTTGAACATCTCTTTTGTCCACCTGGAAATGGCTTATGAGGAACTGCACATGTCATCATGTTTTACATGAAACTAGAAAAACTGCTATTATGTCATTATTTTTTATATCCAAATACTGTATAAACAGTGATTGGCTGATTGGTTTACATAGCAAAATAAATCAATAAAAACCCATATCAATTATTACAATAATTTAAAAATCTAAAGAGAACATGAAATCATCTTTATGTTAGTCACACAAAAAACAAGTGCTGACGTCAAAGATGATTTCCTTAAAGCAAGGAATATGTTACACTAAAGTCTGCTACACAGGAAATGGAAATGTACATTGCCCGAAGCATGTCGTGCAACCACTAAGAGACGTCATGCTCATTTACATTTTATGAGATCATGCATGTGTATTTGTGTGTATGAACTTGCACAGAACAGATGTAGTTTCATGTACAGATTTAAAGGAAAAATTAATTTAGGAGAGCTCTTGAGTAGTCTAATTAGTAATAATCTTTGTGTGAAAAGAGTTTTTCTCTCCATCTTTTATTTTCTCCCCAAATTTGTACCCTGCTCTTTTTTATTATCTGGTCTATAATTCCAATCATGTGTGCTCGATTGTGATTTTTTATTACTTTCATAAAATCGCCCCAAATGAACTCCTTGGCAATCCCTGAGACTTAAAAGGCCATTTTCTGAACAAATCACTAAATCACCCGATCAGTAAACGTGAAGTGTCTTTGCTTAATCCATGTCTGCCAGACAGTCTTTTTGTTTTTCAACCCAATAATCCTTTTTCATTTAATTTTACCCAGGCCTATTGTTTTTTTTCTTTTTTTCTTTCTTTTTATCTTTACACCAATGCACCTCATTCATCTTATATTTTTGTTCCCTCTTTTCTCCAGTCAAAGATAAATAAATGTTTCTTCTCCCTATTCTGGCAGGAAGCATACCCTCTGCCTTACACTGTCACATATGTTCTCTCAAACTCAGGTCCCTGGAGCTTTTCTTCGCTACCAACCAGAACAACCGTTCAAGCAGCACAGGCAGTGAGCATCCCAATGAGAAATCTCCTCGCCTGTGCAGGAAGTTTTCCTCCCCTCCTCCTCTCTCGATCCCCTCACGCACTTCCTCTCCAGTGCGAGCTCGTAAGCTCTCCCTCAACTCTCCGCTTAGCTCCAGGGTGGCTGCACTAGACTTGTCCAACCCTGTGTCCTACTCCGCCACCAACAGCCCCACCTCAGCTAACCCCTGCACCTCACCTCCTCCTTCCAACATCAAGTCTCCTGAGGATCCTTCACCTGAGCAAAGCCCTGGTGCCAATGATGAGAATGCAGACCAACCACGCATCGACGCGCTCTCTGGAAAACTGCGCCGTAGCTTTCGGAGGGGTGAGAATGCTTATTTGTTGCTTGTCCAGAGGGTAGGAAATGGTCAAGTCATGTAAGGCCTGTATTTTAATATTTCCTCAAGCATATACCACATCATATCAGTTTTCACCGGATTGATTGCTATATTGCAGATGAACGGTTTCACTAGGTTTATATACTATGACAGTGTAAACACTGCACTATTATACAGAGGGTTTGCATGCAACAGAAGCCACAGGGTGCAACAGGGTTTTATTTTTCTACCGATAAAACGATCGATGTGAAATCTATAACAGAAAGCTATATCATATATCATGATGCCTCTGGCAAACATTTGCTTCATGAAAGGGAATGAATCAGAGTTTATTAGATATTCCCCCCAACCACACCTCTCATTCTAATCTCTTATAAATTTCCTACCATCACTGTTACCATTATGTAGAAGCACCATAGTAGTGGAAAAATGATTATGTTTATTGTTGCAACAACATTAAATGAATTAAGAGACCATGGGCTGGAAAGAAAAACTAAAAATGGTCCTTTAGGGATCCAAAAATGATTCTTCTAAGAACCTTTTTTGGCACCTTGGTTATTTTATTTAAAAGCGATTCCACTTTTGTTTCCCCTTTGGCTAAAGTATGACCTAAACATCTTTACATCCGACTGCTTCGAAGAAAACAAAGCACTTTAAAAGCCACAACTAATGCCAAAATAAAGTTGCGATTTGTTTTTCTTTTTCCCTGAAGCATGGTTCCTTTTATGTGATACGGAATCCTGCGTCTTTAATAGCTTTTCTAAATGAATGTGTTTAGTCAAATCCATTATTTTATATATCACTAACTCCTTGTAAACCAAAGGATTGAGCAATGTGCAAGTACTCTGCACTTCCTAATGCAAAACAGAATTTCCTAAGCTGTTTGGTTAAAGAAGTAATCTACATTAAGACTTTTCTGTTGCCTGCTGGTTGCAAAAGATCAGCATGGCATATCATCCGTTTGTCCTTTAATTCACAAAATAATGGAATGAAATGTCATGTCCTCTAGTGTTCAGCTTTGTCAGCATATTCATAGGTTATGTATGCTGATCTCCAAATTTTCTCTTCATTTTGTTTTGCCTGCAAAGACGGGATCGTTCTGACTCGGCCTCCTGTGGAGTTCCCAAACTTAACCCAGCTAAAAGCTTTCAATTTACTTCTGCACAGAATGCAATAATAGGCCTGTATTTTTGTTGTTGTATTTTTGTTTCTACTTGTGACAGAGAGGTGGGTGTTAGTGAATGCCATTAGCACTAAGGCATGGCTTTAGCGCAACATCTGAGAATTTACAGGGTGTCTTGCTGATCTACCGTCCTCATTTCCCGGTTCATCTATTTTTTTTTTTAAAGATGCAAAGTAACCATCCAATAATCTGCTTTCTCCTTTCAACTGTCTTGTGATGGTGTGTTTTGTTATCTGTGGAAATGGAAGTGGGGAAATTGGTTTTGTGTGGATCAAAGTGTGGAAAAAGATACTGATAAGCCAATTTGGCACACATCAGCAGTAAATCTGTTGAGTCAGTGGAATTGGTTCTGTTTTTCTGTCATTCTGTAGTTTTGATGTCAAGCTTTTTTGCCCTTTGTGGTGAGATGCCAGTTCATCAGCTTTGCTTAATCACTGTGAGGTTTAGATGCTGCAGATACAAAACTAGAAGAGCAGCGAATTCAGAAAATTCATACAGTCGCACTAAATGCCGATGCTATACAAGGCTCCTATTTTTAGAGTGACATCTTTGTGAAAATTGTGTTCTTGCAGGTCTAAAGTGTGATCTTTGTTTCCCCTTGTTTTCTTGTCTGCCTCTAATTAACTCTGCAACTGGCCCATGCAGTCAGATGTCACCCTTCAAGTGCATGCTTTACATCAGGTGTGTGTATGTGTTTGTGTGTCTTGTGTGTGTTTGTGTGTGTGTGTGTGTGTGTGTGTGTGTGTGTGTGTGTGTGTGTGTGTGTGTGTGTGTGTGTGTGTGTGTATATATGTATGTGTTTGTGTGTGTTATTCTGCTGTGAGGGAAAGTATAAATGTTTTTTTCTGCCACTAGCTGTTCTAGAATCAGCCTCAATGGATAAGTCCATTATCCCTGAGTCCCCTCAAGGCAGTGAAGCTGGAGATCTCTCCCCCTGCAGATCGCCTTCTACACCACGACACATGCGCTTCAGAGGTCCTGGAGGTAACACTGCACTTTATTTATGTGTGTGCTGTATGCATGTACCGTATTTTTCGGACTATAAGCCGCTACTTTTTTTTCCATGTTTTGAACCCCACGGCTTAAACAACGAAGCGGCTAATATATGGATTTTTATTTTTCTTGGCAACAGCGTTATGGGTTAGTCAAAGAAACTTAGAAATGAGCATCAAAAAGAAAGCACACAAAAGTTCAATGCATTTTAATTAATGTAGACCGTACATAATTGAGAAATGATCAGAAATTCAAATTTTAGTTACTAGGTCTCTAGTAAACCCATAATTTCATATTTTATTTACAATATAACAGAAACATTTATCAACTGATTAAACTGAGAAAATGTACCATTTTAAAGAATAAATAGGCTAATTTTCAATTTAATGGCTGCGTTGTTAATGGCTGCTTCCAGTTAAGAACGTTCACTATTTGAAAACATTTGGTGCATCATGAAACAAAAAACATGACAAAGAAGTCCAGGACTGTTGAGTATCTAAAATCCATATGCAAAAAACATATGCGGAACACAATGATATTAACAGACACCCTGGAAAGCTCATTTCTTTCTGAATTGATGTCACTCTCTCACATTTTGTCACTTTAAACGAAAAATGTTTTCAGTTCCCAAATGTGATCAGTATTTTATTAAGCTAACATTAGATAAGTTTGTTGTTATCAACCCGCATGCCAAGAGAACATTTCGACCAAATGTTGTAAAAAAACAGAACAAAGAGGCACTTTTTGGTCTAAAGACAGAAAAAAAAATGTAATAGGTCCACCGTGAAGTATAAAATCTGACACTTTGCAAATCCTTGTAATTGTAATAATCCCTCCCTCCAGCTGGTGGTATTTGGAATGAGCAGAATGCCATATAGTTATAATATCAAGGTTAATCAGCGTGATGTGCAATATAATGTTTCCTACCCAACAAATGAAAAGTTTTGCAAATGCCAGGATAAATAAAGTCTATTTATAAGGTTTATAATAGTATAAAGGTTTATAGCCTAGACATGAAAATGGCTTGTTCTTGGCAACCAGACTGCGGTTTTATCCATTTCAGTGTAGTTATCAGACAGTGAAATCCCTATGCATATACTGTTTAGCGTTCCTCTTTCTTTATTCAGCATCAGGAAAACTACTGCATAAACCATTGTCAGGTATTATCAGAAAGCTTTTAAATCTTTTTGTATTCATTCACACATATAAAGGTGTCATGTGTTAGAAAAGGGAACTGTTGTTTTACTTCATCTATGCAGTTCTGATAATACTTGATATTTCACACTGATACACTTTATTTTCCCACTGGAAATTGTGTTATTTCTTTACATGCACTGTGCAGAAAAATGTCAACTGTCAATCGATTTCCATATGGTTACACACCCACATGGTCAATGGTAACAATAGTATTCTTTTGATGTGTATCCATTAGTAATGAGAACATGGCAATAAATAAGACAATGGGGATGGATTTAGCGAATCCTGGTACCCCTGGGAAGCAACCTAAGCATGAAACCATTCGAAATAAAATGCATTGTTTATTACATTATATGCCCATTATATGGTCTTTGCTGTATTTCTTTACATGCATTGTGGAGAATATTTTCCACTGTCAAGCCATTTCCATATAGCCACTTTCCCACAGGGAACACCTGGTTAACCAAGAGAGGCAAATTTCCCAACATGCCTTTTATTCCATATTTATTTATGTAAACAATTGGCAACACTGATAGTCTGACATTCTTTGCGTATGTCAAGAGCACCTTGTGTTGGTTTATTTGACATTGCTTTAACATGTAACCAGTCTTCTTTATGTTACTGGTGTCTTTTTCTGTACTTTCATGTTTACGTTTTCCTTACAGTCCCAGCAGCAGAGAACTCCCGTTGTTCAGTGTCTCCTGCTTCAGCCTTTGCTATTGCAACAGCTGCTGCTGGCCACAGCAGCCCTCCAGGTACATTGACATCACAAGCAACAATAATACAACAGTAAGATATTTTAAAAATGTCAAAGAAATCTAAAGGGCATTATATAGATATATACATACATATATACATACATAAACTCCCAAGAATAACATCTGATCCCAATTAAATCACACCTTAAATCTACATAAAATAATGCCATATTACAACAAGGACTTGCGATAAAAAAATAAGAAAGATTTGCTAATGTCAAGCATTTAGTTTTTTGTTCTCCAACTTGGATTCTTGAATTTATTTCCCTATGCTTTAATTGAAAATAGAAAATCTTGAATAGAAAATCTGCTTCATAATGAGCTTGATGTATATTCAATTAATTCTTCCTAGAAACACATTTCACATAAGTTCTTACAATTGCAACAAGATAATTTCTTCTTTCACAAAACTGTACAGTGCTGTGGTTCACAGTTGGATACTTTACTTTTGTGCAATATTTTGTGACTTGTTAAGATTATAAGTACAGAAATTAACTGCATACCTTTTATTTCTAGTTTTTAACAACTCGGAGAGAATGTGTGACAAAGAGTTCATCATCCGGAGAGCAGCCACTAACCGGGTTCTGAATGTCCTACGCCACTGGGTTTCCAAACACTCCCAGGTTTGATCAGCGTGATATGTACACAACCTGCTTAACCTCTGCAGGACCGCACTATAATGACCTGGCCTGTCTTATCATTACAGTATGATATATAGGTTATGGCTCCTTTTTAATTGTGATATGTATAAATATGTATCTGTGATATGTATAAATAAATACGGTATGTATAAATGAAGCTGTGGGGACACCACAGCAACAGTGGAAGCAGCTGTTTATAGTCTATAATTGTCTATTTATTTCCACAATGAAGAGTTTATTTAGAAAGTAAGACAAGATTAACTGATTTACAAGAAAAAAATTGGGGTTTCCTTAGGCATTGGAAATAACATTTGACTTCAGCACACAATGAAAATGAAGAATGAAGTCACCTGATATTGATATGATATTTATTCCTTTAAAACAAGAATTAAAAAAAGTGCAATATTAGGTTCCTCCATATGACTTGGAGCTGTATTGCCTTTTTGCATCTTAGATATTATCTCCTTACATGTGTGCAGTCACCCTGCAACCAACTGATGAATGTGGATTGTCAGTCTGTGCCCTTAAACCATCAAGTAGCTTACAGGTTGTAAAAGTTGCAGTAGGGGAAAAAAACCCAATATAAAATGATTTTGTTTTCTTGTGAAATGAAAACAGTGAATTGGGTCTGAGTTTATATCTTTGCTTTGACATTAAGTGTTTCCTGAATGAGAGTATAAATTATCTACATTACTGCTGAATGTGCTGTTAGCTAATGTTGTTTATCTTGTTTTAAATCTGCAGAGTGGTTAATAGACTGAATAGGGAATTGGCCCTTTTGGCAGGCATGAGTTCTTTATTATGGGTACACTTAGTTTTCTTTCACTTTGTGTGTGTTTGTGAATATCCTGGAGCCAGCCATCACCATCCAATTGATGTGTAATCTTATTGGGCATTGCTTCCTCATAAACTTTGCTCTGCCTGCCACCCCATCTCACATGTCTCCATCTGTGGGATATTACAGCACTAATGTTCACAGCTTTTACTGAGCCAAATCAGCCTTATGATCCTCTTCGGTAATTAGTGGCACACAAATGAGCGAACACACGCTCTCTTTTCTGGACAGCGTTTTTCAAATAGTTCTGGCCTTTTTTTTTTTTTGTCGAGCCCTGCGAGCCTTTTGGAGAGACACTGAAGGCTAATTGCATTGATCTGTTGTACCCTTTTGTCGAATTATGCCAAAGCGGATGTGGTAAACTGATCTAGAGAGCGCTTGTTAAAACTGACCTTTCCTGTTTAATAGGTGAGCGGTGCAGTTCAGAGTGAATTGGACAGTGGGGTGGGATAGGAAAGAGACGTTTAAAAAGGGAGCTAGTCTTTAAAGAGCATGTTGATGAAAGGTCTGCTCTCTCTTTCTTTTGTCTCCCTGACATCCACGAATTGGTCTTGGAAAGCAATAAAAGGATGCTAACTGCTAACCTATTAATCTAAAAGCCCAGAAAGAACATAATATGAGAAAACAGCAGCGGCCACAGTCAGTAGTATCGCTCGTGCCTGTGCAGCACTGTAATAAGGATAATTGTAGACATGCAGTGGCAGAAAGCAGCATGGGTGGCGAAGAGTTCTACGCTATTAATTATCAACGGTGCCCATTTGCTGCTGATCATGCCTGTCTCTCTCAGTGCAGTCATCTATACAGCGCAGCCTGGGTCTGAGGGAAAGAACCATAGAAGTGAATAGGAGCCTGCAGAAATGTTGCTTTCCAACCACTGCAGTTGTTTTTGCTGCTAGGTCTTGGGTCGGTAGAGATTAAGGTGCAAAACAATCATTTTAGACTCTTTTAGAGACAACTTTTATATATATATAAAATCACTGCAGTAGTTCATACACCAATTGCCAATGATTATAACTACAGTTAAGAACATTGTGGTTATTCTTTATATCTGTATATCTTTGAATACACTGTATATACTGTACATACAGGCTAAAGGAAATTCATGTGGGAAACCGAGACAAGCGGGCTGAAGCAAACCATGAAACACTAAAAAGAGGTCTATGTCAGGCAACCAGATTTGTGGCTGTATAATGCAACTGTAGACACAAAAGCAAAGAACGCCTCATATTTAATCTAAATGCATGTGGATCCTACAAAGTCTTATTATAACTGAAATCTATTGTTCATGTATGTGAAAGCTGAAAAACCCTACACAAAAACAGCTTCAGTAAGACCCCATTTAAAACATTCCTGTTATATACCGTGATTACAAGTCAATTTTAAGAACTTGTTTTGTACACAGAAATATTTGAAAATCCTTAATGAATTCAGATTTGGCTGGGGAAAAAAATAATGAATAGACATTCTTTTCATCATACAGGACTTTGAGCTGAATAGAGAGTTGAAAATGAGTGTGATGTGTCTTCTGGAAGAGGTGCTGAGAGATCCTGACCTGCTCCCTCAGGAGAGGAAAGCCACTGCGAACATACTCAAGTGAGTTTAAATTATACTATACATTATATCTTATAGGTTTCTAAAGTCGTCTTTACACTTTTCAAAAAAAAATCTTGTCATTTGTTTACTTCTCACAGTGCATAGCTTGATCTCTTGAGACGACTATGATGCCAATGGGCATAATGTCTCAATCTTAAACTGATGAGATACATGCATTGCTCAGTTTGTGCATTTTGCACTACAACTTAATATTAAGTCATTGTTTGTTTAATAGCTTTTTTCTCATTGCATACAATAGTTTGCTATCAATTTATTATCATGACACAGGTTAGTTACTGAAATGCTTGCACAGTACAGCACGTGAACTAGTTACCAAGCAACCACTCCATTCTGAATATAGTAGGGGCTTACTGACCATTTGAACTCATATGTATTTTGGGTTGTGACACTGTTGACACTACATGAAATTACATTTTCTGACATATCCGAATTTTTTTGTGACTGTTGACATGTGGCTCAGACATTGTTTAACTTTTCACACTGATTCATATTCATCTACAACCTTTTATTTAGAGCTATCTAGTTACTGACAGCATTATCATGCATATTTTTCTAAAATTGGACAGGGTAACAACAGACTGATTCATCTCTCTTTGCACAGTGCCCTTTCACAAGATGACCTGGATGATGCTCAGCTGAAGATAGAGGACATTCTACAGATGGTGAGCATTCATCTGCATTGTCTACATTTTATTTCTCAATCTGTTGACCCAAATACAAACAAATTATTACATGAAATTCAAAAGAGCTACATTTTCTAATCCTGAGAAAGAAACAGACAGAATAAACCAGCTTTCACTCGTCCTGTGGTACACACTGCAAAACAATATCAGGCTTGAGTACTGATTTAGAAGCTCAAACAGCATGTCTCACCAAGCAACAGGGCTGTACTTATGGCTTTAAACAGCAACCGAGAGCCTGTTGCTGCTGCTTTCTTCTGTCCTCAGAGCAAACACTAAGCTTCCCTTTGGGAATTCTAGCAGAAGCACGGTGCACTTATTCCCTCACCTCTCTATCACTTTGAAAGCAGTTTATTCACTGCTACATTTCAATGCCTTCTAGCTAAGCTCTCCTGTACAATCTTAATAGACATAACTGTAAATCTGTGATATGTGTGCGTTATGTAATCGCATCAATTTCCAGTACACACTTATATTTGCCAAAAAAAGGCAACAATTTTTCTCTCAGCAGAGTGTTGTGAGAGTTATCAAAACAAAATGATTATCGTTCATCATTCTGATGGCATTGGTGCAACACTGAGCAAACACAATGCACTGGTTAATTACAAACCCAGCATGTAAAACTCTGTGTGCTTGTGTGTGTGTGTGTGTTTGTGTGTGTGTGTGTGTGTGTGTGTGTGTGTGTGTGTTTGTGTGTGTGTGTGTGTGTGTGTGTGTGTGTGTGTGTGTGTGTGTGTGTGTGTGTGTGTTTAAAAAAATTTCTTTTATTTTGGTAATCCAAAGGTATGTGTAATACACTTTATGCTATATGTATGCTAATTATATGTATGTATTTGTGTGTGTGTGTGTGTGTGTGTGTGTATATATATATATATATCTCAAGACAGAAAGACAATAGGACAATAGGCAGGGGCACATTTTAATTAGATGATCTCATTTAATAAAACATTAATTTGACTTGATATCAACCAAATTATCAAAGGTGGGACAAGCAGTATGTTTAACATACCTTCCCAATTATTACAAATTTACAAGACACTCAGTTGGTTTACTTAATATTTAGCTATTTAACCTTAGCTACAATGTACATGTTTTTTCTCTGCCAGGCTGAATTCCCAAAGGCAGAGTGCTTTGAATCACTGTCAGCAATGGAAATAGCTGAGCAGATCACACTTCTAGACCACATCATTTTCCGAAGCATCCCTTATGAGTAAGTCAAAATTAATATATTGTATATTTGAGGTTTAAACCACTTTGTAGTAAATCTACAGTAGACAGTGCTGGTTTTCTATATTATTACTCATAGTGCATTGTACATACAGTATGCAAGAATTTCAGTATGTAACAATGATTAAAAGTTTCTGCATTTGAGAACACTAATTTGGTTGCCAGATTGACAATGGTTATGCTCAAAGATTAATTAATATATTTTCCTATAGAGTAAATACAACTTACATGTCTTTCTGTCTTTGATTTGGTTTGAACCACTGTCTTACTCGTGTACTCACTCAGGGAGTTTCTGGGCCAAGGCTGGATGAAGATGGACAAGAATGAAAGAACTCCTTACATCATGAAGACCAGCCAACATTTCAATGATGTAGGGGCAATACATAATTTTAGGGAATACATCTATAATCTGCAGTATTGTACGTTTTATAATATAGTACATTTTCTCAATTTCTTTCTATGTAGATGAGTAACCTGGTAGCATCACAGATTATGAGCCACACAGATGTTGGCTCAAGGTCGAGCTCCATAGAGAAATGGGTAGCCGTGGCTGATATTTGCCGCTGTCTGAACAACTACAACGGCGTCCTGGAGATCACCTCTGCCCTGAACCGCAGTGCCATCTATAGGCTGAAAAAAACCTGGGCTAAAATCAGCAAGCAGGTCAGAGGCTGGCTTTACCAACATGTGTGATGAACTCAGTGAAAATGTGGAGCTGCTAGGAAGAGATTACAGATTAAGCGTAATCCTGTGTCTGCTGGATTGACTTTGTGATTTGTATGTGTCTCCTTGGACAGACAAGAGCACTCATGGATAAGCTCCAGAAGACTGTGTCATCCGAGGGACGATTTAAAAACCTGAGGGAAACATTAAAAAAGTGAGAATCTGATCATACGCTTGGACTAGTTTGAGGGTTTTGATTAATTTTCAATTACAATAGTTATGACTGTAATGCCCGCTGTAATTCAATCCCGGGTTTATATTAATGCGGCTTTTCTAATATGCTCTCGTTTCTATAGTAACAGCTTACACAGGGACTTGGATGTCAGATGTTTCACATAATCAGATTAGTATGAGGACTACTACTACAAAGTAGTAATAATGATAATAATACTACTAATATAGTTATCACTATCGTAGTCTTTAGGACAGAATGACTTGGTCTCTTGTTTCTTGGCAAAATGTATAGCTATTTTTTTCTTTTTTTTTTTACAAAGAGAAAATAATGCTTTTGACAGACTGACTGTTTTTAATGTAAGTGATAACTAGTGCTGCCTTTTACTAGCATGTGTTCCACAACAATTAATATAGGGAAAAAAATACGATGCTGTTCTTAAATTAATACATGTTATTGCTGAAAAAGTGAAAGTATAAGAATATTTTGGAGGTGCATTTTTAATGAATGGCTGGCAAATATTATTTTTTAAAGCAGAATTTTTAATTCCCTGCATTTATTTTCTATGTGTTGTGTGTGCTCACAGCTGTAATCCACCATGTGTCCCTTATCTGGGCATGTACCTGACAGACCTGGCGTTTATTGAGGAAGGAACCCCAAACTTTACTGAAGAGGGATTGGTCAACTTCTCAAAGATGAGAATGGTAACCCAAAGCAGGGCTTTTTCTCAGTGTTATCATGCTGAACCTATCAAGCACTTGTGGGTTGTCATGTTTGTACACTGGGTTTCGGGCTTTTCTTGGTTCCATAAATATTTGTACTGTTTACCAACAGATATCTCATATTATTCGTGAGATCAGACAATTCCAGCAAACTCCTTACAGAATCGAGCACCAGCCAAAGGTGAGTTAATTCATGACTAGATGTCATATCCTTCTTCATATCTACTTGGTATGTATTGCTTAGATTTCAGTTGACGCTTAAAGAATGCTGACATAAACCATGGTATAAATTATACAATAATAAATCAAATGTAGTTTGCAATTAAAGTGCTTTAAGGCTGTTGTACAATTGGGTTTTATTTCTAATTCTTGTTCTCATTAGGTCACTCAGTACCTAATGGATAAAACTCTGATTATGGATGAAGACACACTCTATGACTTGTCTCTTAAGATCGAACCCAGGCTTCCTGCTTGAACTACAGACTTGCCCTGAGACCTCCGACTATCAAACATGCTTCACTTTGCCTGCTTTACTGAGGCCATAATGTATGCCGTGGTAAAAAAGCGTTACCCGTGTGGGAGAACAGGGAGTAAACGAAGAGCAGAAAGTCCTAGTTTGAAGTTTGCAGAAGATAAATAAGACATGAGCTACGTCCACTGCCACTGTGTTGCAAGTCAAGGACTGTTCAGGTGAAAGCAGCGAACATGGGGTGAAGAGAATGGAGAAGAAATGTAGCATGTAAAGCAGCAGAACTCTGTCCTGGAGTAGAGTGGTTCAATACTGTTCTCTCAAAACTCCTGCTGTTAACTTTGTGCGTGTTTAAGACTGTGGGTTCTGTCTATTGCCCTCGTCTCTCCAATTCTGATGTCTCCAAGCCACATAGCAAACAAGGACATGCTACTGGTACTTCCACTTGTTTGTCATTTTGCCAGACTTTGTACATTCATATCTGTTTTGCCACAGGAGAGTCGCAGTGAACCAAAACACTAGATTTTTATATAATGGCTGATTTTGTCAGGGGAAGGAAGTGGAATGTACAGTAGCTCATGATTAGTACAGAGTCAAGCAAGTCACAGATTAGATTTTAAAAAGATGGTACATCATGAAATAATTTATCCTTAGTTTTTGATCCTGTTGAATGAAATCATGATAATTTAGTAGAATGTTATATAAAATAAATGATATATGAATAATTATACATACATAATATACATCAAATATAGGTGCCTTCTTGACACAGTTCCCTAAATGTTAATATTTCCAGAATATTGATTTTATAAAAAGGGAAGAAAAAAATAATTCTACTATAGCAACTTGATATCAAACACTGATCTCGTTTTAGAATTTATTTTTATCGTTGTTCAATTCGGATCACAGAGTTTTATTAAAATAGTGCTACAGAAAACAAATAGCCATTTTAGATGCTATGACTAGAACCCAGTCGGCTGTACCAGGTATCTGTTGGGGGACACAATTTATTGCTCCTCTTCTACCTATAACCTCTGCACACAATTATAGGACCACAGCTGAGCAAATATCATTGGGCTGGTGGGCCTTTTGTAGTTCTCGAACACTTGATGATAATATCTAATATTGGTAAATAATATCAAGTAATAATAATAATAATATCATGCCAGAAAGGTACAGGGGGTTATTTTGTGTTTGGCAAAACTACAAAATCCAACTGTACAGTCAGTGAACCTGATTAAATGACCATTGAGTGCATGAAGATGGTCCAGAAATGATGTATGTTTTCCTCTCAGAAAAAGAAGATATACAGTGATGTCTTTGGAAAGTGGATCAGATTGTAGCATTTCATTAAGCACAGAAATAATGCTTAGGCCATTTTGCACTCTGGTAGATTGTTTGAGCTGATTCCATGATGAATGCTAATCTAAAGATGGCTGATTCTAAAAAATGTTTATTTATTAATGCTGGCTGGTCTTTGTTAACGGCACCAATTTGGAGTAGCTGCTTGATTTCATACACAACGTTACACTGAAATGGTTGTCAGTCTTTTAATTGTTTTGCATGCAACAGATAATGTTTGCATGCTTGAAGACTAAATGAAAGATGTTCTGTGTTAATGTTCTCACAGTTGTATAGTCTTTGTTCAAACCTCAAAAGAACAATAGATGACATTTCCAGTGGACTGCACTTTTTTTCACCCTTTATGCTCATGAAAGCTGGAAATTTCATATGCATATGCTGACAGAGAGCTGTCGATCTGGCCATAAAACATATTATCAACCACTGTGCTATATGAAGACAATTTTATTTTTGTGGGACGAACTTTTATTTCGATTGATTTGTCTTGTTGTATGTGTCTGTGTTTGGGGGGTGGGTGTTGGGGGGTGTAGACAAAAGAGGCAGGTTAGCATAGTGTATGGATTGCACTTTTAGTAATGTAGCGTTGCTTACCCGAGTGTGTTATAGTAATATTTATTTCGTCATATTTATTTGACCTTTTTTGTATATAATATGTATGTCGCACATGGGATTATGTTTTGATTGTGGTTTTTATCATTGACATTATGTAATACTTTGATTTTGCAATGATTTCTTAATCACTTCTAGTGTGCTGTTCTACTTTGCAAAACCAAGACAAAAGAAATGTAGCATATCAGATTGGATTTCTGTCATTTATCTTGCTTCTTTTTTTAACAGATGTATGTAATATGCCTCTTGGCATTGCATTGCATTGCTGTTGTGCGCTGCATGTTGATGCATGTCTAAGCTGGACATGTATATATAGCTTTAGCGCTACAGTTCCAGGCTATTATTTGAAATAAAAGTTCATGCTCATTGGGAATCCAATTTGTGTAGTTTGTCATTGATTATGGTGATGTACTGCCATCTGGTGGTTGAAACCAGCATAGCCGTGTCTTGCAATAACAGTCACCTTGTATTTCAATTTATATTATATGTACTCTACTGTACTCTACTGTACTGTTCCTAAACACAAATAATTTATCAGGAAATTAGCAAAAAGTAAACAAATACTTACACATGTATTATCTTTTAAGGTTTTGGATTACTCTCCAATGGAAGGGTCACAGGTTCAATCCCCAGTATTGCCAAGCTGTCAATCTTGGGCCCTTGAACAAAGCTCTTAGCTCTCTGTGCTCTAGGGGGGCTGTATCATGGCTGACCCTGCGCTCTGGCCCTATCTTCCTAACATCACTCAGATATGTGAAGAAATAATTTCACTGTGCTGTAATGTACATGTGACAAGTATAAAACACCTTCAACGTTTTTATACCTTTATCTTTTCTATTTGATTGTGTTAAATGTTTAAGCCTTGTGTGTGTATTGCAGGCAGTTTTTTTTTACAAATCAATGTTGTTTTATTTAATTCTAATGTAATTTTTTTATTTTTAACAGTTGATAAGCAGCTGAAAAATGATGTGAATCCAGAAGTGTTTAATTTTTACATCAGATTTCTTAACAATTATTATGATTCATGTGCACAAGCTTTAGGTAAAATGTGATTAGACAATTCATTGAAGTTTCCTGTGGTACATTATACTAAAAAACAATGCAGCACCTACTCCAGTATTTCGGACTGTACTACAACATAAAACTACATTTGAAATATAATCATTGAAATTCAAACATCATTATATTTTGGAATTATGTCCGAATCTATTTAACATCACATACTTGAAAACATCCAAAAATCATTCAATGTTGACTATAAGAATATCATTGTTTTGTGTCCCACACAGTTCATTTAACCCTGTTACCCAAACCCATTTACTTTTATATAATATTTGAAATATTCAGTAAAGTACTATCCCAATTTCCTGAATTTTACATAATTAAATTGATTAAATTTATTTTGATACATTAAATGATACTGTGATATTGACTGAGGAAGTGGCCACATTGGAAGGTATGTAAGCCTGCAGAAAAAAAATTATATAATCGTTTTAAGTGGATCATTAGTCCCCAGTTTCAATAACATATATAAAACTTTCTTTCGGCTTCTACCATTAGGGGTCGCCACAGCGGATCATCCGCATGTTAGATTTGGCACATGTTTTTACGCTGGATGCCCTTCCTAACGCAACCTTCCCCATTTATCTG
Organism: Silurus aristotelis; assembly: GCF_946808225.1. Classification (NCBI taxonomy): domain Eukaryota; kingdom Metazoa; phylum Chordata; class Actinopteri; order Siluriformes; family Siluridae; genus Silurus; species Silurus aristotelis. The sequence goes on along the minus strand of NC_139596.1, from coordinate 12,988,397 downwards.
GGCTTGGGACCGGCACTAAGGCTTGTGCAACCCTAATGGCTGGGGTCGGTTCCCTGACCGGGGATCGAACCCGGGCTGCATCAGTGAGAGCGCTGCATCCTAACCACTAGACCACCAGGGAACCCATTAACATATATGATAGTTCAGTAAATATTTTGATGGCTGATGTTTTAATTCTATGCTAAACATTTACAATACTCTGTACATCTTTCAGCAACCAGTTTAATTTAATTAAAGCATTCCAGTTGGATTTACTGAACAACAGTGTTATTAGGTAAACCTTTTGGGTGTACAAGGAGCAGTGACATGTAACTTAAGTAGCTTGTAAATCAGGGTTGTCGTTTGCACGCTACTGAGATTAAACGTTAGTGCTGTTAACAGGACAGTGTGTTCTGATCTAATGTCAGACATGTGGAATGTTCTGGCGGCTCTGACATTCTTTAAGCTTTCCTTTTTTTTTGTGCCCTGATATGATCTCAATGACCGCTATCAACCTTCTATACAGGCTATGCTAGTTTTTAATGTAGGCCATATTTCACTGACAGGCTGACCTTTTTCCTCTCACACTAACTCTCACTCATTTGCTCTTTCTCCTACTCATTTCAGTACAAAACTTGGGGGACATAGATTCTAGGTGATAGATGTATTAAAGCTTCTGGTTCAAGACATGCACCAAGTTCCTTTTGCTTGGATCTTGTCTGGAACTAGATGCTTTTACATGGCTATCAACTATCTTCTATGTTCCCAAATTTCCAATGTTCCTCATAAACATTTTAGCAAACATGAATGCAGCAAAACAGACAATTTAATTAAATTAGCTGTATGACTAAATATAACACTTTTGTGTATTGTTTTGGGTAATTGAGATATTAGACCTAGATTTAAAATAATTTGAACAAAATGACTGCCAAAGATCAATCATCCATTCATTGATGTGGTTAATCAAATGGGTATTTCTGCAAAATGGGGAATGAGGTGGAGAATACACTCAGGACGAGCTACCAGTCCATCTCAGTGCTCCATACACAGAAACACTGACACACATTCATGACTACAGCCAATATAATGTAGCCCATTCAGCATTCCACCCACCACCAAAGATCAAGACCAGAAAACTTTAATATGATCAACATGATGTAAAGATCAACAGAAACAAAAAAAAAAAGTTATTTCTTCTCTGGAGAGTGATATAAAATGTATTAGGTTTTATGGCAACAATTGTTTTATAAATTGCTAAAAAGTGCTATACATGTACATCCCTCTGTAAGTCAGGTGACCAGTTGTGGTGTAATTAAAGAAGATGCCCTGTCATCACTGGTGTCCTGTATTGATCTCAGTCCCCTCAGCCATATCACCAGTAAGTCTAATCAGTAAATCTGGAGTAAATTATATATTTTGTCCTTCATCTTAAAGCATGTGGACAAACAGTACAAACAGAATAGAATATGTACCTGTCGTTACAGAGTGATGATTGTGAGACCTGTCCGAGCAAAAAAAACAGCAGTGATGGGTAAAGTATAGGGAAGTGGCAACTCACGGAATTTAGGGAAGAGGATAGCTCAGTGGTTAAGATGTAGGTTAAGATGCAGGTTATGAGTTCAAATCCTACCACCGATGACTGGCAAAGATCAATAATCCATTCATTGATGTGGTTAATCAAATGGTTATTTCTGCAAAATGGGGAATGAGGTGGAGCATACACCCAGGATGAGCTTCCAGTCCATCTCAGTGCTCCATACACAGAAACACTGACACACATTTATGACTACAGCCAATATAATGTAGCCCATTCAGCATCCACCCACCACCAAAGATCAAGACTGTTACCAATCTCAACAGGATGTTGATCATATTATGATCACTGCTATGATCACCGCTAAGCTGCCACTGCTGGGCCCTTGAGCAAGGTCCTTAGTTCTCAACTCATAAGTTCTATAGGTAAGTGAGAAATGGTATAAATGTAAAAATGATGGCCGTTTTCAAAGCATCAATATATGTGTCCATCAATATATGTAAACATAAACCTGATCACCTAGTGAGAAAAAAATAGTTATTCTTTTGCATCTCAGACCTTATTAATTTGAACATTAATCTGTTTTATATTAACATCTGCTAAGACTTTTAGGCCAGGAAGACCTGCTCAAGAATATTTCTATGTAACAGACTGTAGTGGATTCAGCAGCATGATGTACGTGAGCGAGAGGGAGAGACAGAGCAGCTTTTGGGAGGGTGGAAAATTACCTGTTGGAGAGCATTTTGTGTGTGTGTGTGTGTGTGTGTGTGTGTGTGTGTGTGTGTGTGTGTGTGTGTGTGTGTGTGTGTGTGTGTGTGTGTGTGTGTGTGTGTGTGTAAACGACTGTGTGTATCCAGTATGTGTGGAAAATGCATGAGGTTTTGACCGAGCTGAGAAGCAAAGGCTCAAGGGCAAAGTGTCCTGACAGTAGGGAGGTCTGTTGGCCCTCACATGCTGTCAGTAGAAATAGGATTGGCTGTTGGGATAAGCTCTTATTGCCTGAGTGGCCCAGTGTTAGCTCACTAGCTGCCTGCTGGAGCTCCTTGCTGGACTGTGTGTGTGTGTGTGTTAGGACCTTTCACCTTCTTTCTAAAGGTGAGTACAAGAAATCAAACAACTTTCATAGTGGGCAACTGGACAGTCACAATTTCAGTGTATATATTTTTTATTGTACTATGATTTATTGTTAAGTGTTATTGGAACTTATGAAATGGCAGAATAGAAGATTATGGCCACAGTCATATTTGTTTTTTCTAAGTGCATTCATATTAATATATATATATATATATATATATATATATATATATATATATATATATATATATATATATATATATATATATATTTATAAATGATTTTACAGCTGATTACTTTGTGTAAAATAAATATGTTGATTCTTAAGAACCGATTGTGCTTTAAAGATTCTTTGAATAATTATGCATTTTATTCTCCCTAAGGGGGTTTCTACATAGTAAAATTGAAGGCTTTCTGCAAACAGACCCTCAATACCAAACATAAGTATTTTTTTAAAACCCAGAAAGTCCAATTTTCTCTGAGCTGAGAGAAATCCAATCCTTTCACCAGCCTGCTTCAGTTTTAGACATCTCAATGCTGTTGGTTAATGTTGCAGGTCATGCTCACTCCAGGGCCTCTCTCGCTCCCTCTCATGTCTGTTTGTAAGCCCTTCTGACCGATCTTGAATGTCACTGTAGATCATGTGGTCAGTTGAATTATAGCCAGCAGGGACTTGGCAGTAATTCCTAATCTACACCTGTTGCTATAATACTGTGCACCCTGCTCAGCTCCAGTGTAGGGCAGAGCTTGTCTTTGACCTGAATTAATTATTTCTAAAACAGTTTTATAATAATGCCATGATGATGTTCTTATTTGTAGATATGCCTCTGTGTATGCCTGTCGTGTCATCATTATTTTAGATCTTAAATTACAATTGATGTCGGTTTAATGTCTAAATATATCATGACTTTCATGAATAGTCTGTTAGAATGTCTTATGCCAAGCTAAATAGTACAAGACACACACGCCTATTACAAACATGGCCCTGTGAAATATTTAATGGCTTACGTTATCATAGTTCAGGACCCATCAAAGAATTTCATAACCCTATAAAATGATTTATATGCAGTTTTAAAAAGAAAACACTGCATATCATATACAGCATTTTATTGTGCAGGAATTCTTCCCTGCCTAGCTTTTTACAAAGCCATTTCATGTAAGTATTTTCTCTTTGCCAATACAAATCTCAAAATATTTAAGTCTAATCCGGTTCAGAAACACTAGACCTGTGTGGAAATACTAGAAAAACAAAGATTTTGAGTTTTTTTTGCATCGAAAACCCATTTAAGAGCCCAGGTTTTTGCTATCTATTCATGAACTTTAGAACACATAAGATCATAAAGTTAACATTATCTATAGTTCAACTTGTATTTTGAGTTATTTTGATAATGATGGAGCACCTTACATTTTGCCTATGCCATGTGGTTCATGTTAAGAAATACATATATATAAAACATGAAATAATTATTAAATTATATTATATTAATATAAAACTATATGTTTGTATTAAAAAAAAAGCATTTCTTAGCAGTCAGGTGTTTCACAAAGATCCTCTGCCACAGCGTGTGCTGACCTTTCCGGAGGTTTGTGGATCTGGTTGGACACCTCTCTTAAACATTTCGATCCAATTACTCCCAGAGCAGCTCCGTTGGGTTAAGGTTGGTTGACTTGGCTGCCTAGTTCATTACAGACAGCACGATCACCTTCCTCTCCAAAAATCTCTTGCACAGCTTTAAAAAAAAAAAAAAAGACAATATGTCTTGGAATTGTTGGCAGGCAGTGTATATTACAGTTGCCATTCCAATTACCTAGCTACAATTTCTTTTTTTTTTATATAGAAAAGTTCAACCTAGCACCCTAAGGTTAAGTTAAACTCTCTAATACAGAGTTTCCTGATTAAGAACATTAAAGGGAAGATTTAGGAAGCTAAAAACATGTCAGTAGGTAAAGAATTCTGAAGATTTACATTTTCTTTGTTCAGGAAAAGTTTAAATATATATGAACGGTTTTAATAATATTAAAAGGTCTTACTAGTACAAGTATTTCTCTATACTTCCCCAAGATTTGAGTTGACAAGACATCTGGGAAGTAAGAATGGCCAGCCCCTTCACTAGAATGCTGTCCGGCCGTACCACAGCTATGCTTATGGCTAGCGTGGGTGCTGGCACCCTGGCATCTGGCTATCTGATGAATGACTCTGGTGTTTCTGCTGCTGAGCGGAAGAAGCTTTATCCACCCAGGTGAGGTTTAATAACTGTGTCCTTACATAGCCTTTCATTCCAAGATTAAACTAGATTCATTGGTGAATTCTAAAGCATATATCTACTGTGTGAAACCGTCAACTTATATCTTCATATTCTGAAGACTCAATTGGATCATGATCATGAGTGTTATACGTCATTTCCACAGAACAAAAGTCACACTGCTCTACTGTTTCTGCCAACATTTATATGCTGGGAATAATATTTGTGGAGTCCTGAACCTACATGTACTGTTTACTCTACACATGTGCTATACTGAACGATAGGATTACTGTTTCCTTTAAGATCGCTGTCATTACATGTATGTAAGAAACGTTTGGATTTCATTATTACATTCTGTATCTATATTGTGTAGCGCTGATTACCCGGATCTGCGCAAGCACAACAACTGCATGGCATCTGCTCTGACCCCTGCCATCTATTCTCGACTGAGGGACAAGCTCACTCCAAATAACTGGACGCTGGACCAGTGCATTCAGACTGGGGTGGACAACCCTGGGCACCCCTTCATCAAAACTGTAGGCATGGTGGCAGGTGATGAGGAGAGCTATGAGGTATGTTAGCTGTAGTATATACCACAAGATTGGAGTTTAGCATTATTCTAGTTGGTTATCGAGAAAAGGCTAGGCTAGTAGATGAACTTTTCTGTATAATGATTAGCCGAGCATTTGGCTTTTTGACCTGTATTAATAAATAATGTTGTAATCTCCAGATTTTTGCTGACCTCTTTGACCCAGTCATCAAGGGCAGGCACAATGGATATGACCCCAAGACCATGCTACACCCAACAGATCTTGATAGTTCAAAGGTAAAAAGGCTTTTTCCGTTTAGAGGCTAAAAAAAAATTGTTCCAAACTGAATCCTGACTATAATAGACTATGTCTGGCACAGATCACCTCTGGGGTGTTTGATGACAAGTATGTGCTGTCATCCCGCGTGCGTACTGGCCGCAGTATCCGTGGCCTCAGTCTGCCTCCAGCCTGCACACGCTCTGAACGACGTGAGGTGGAGAGAGTGACAGTCCAGGCTTTGTCTGGACTAAAAGGAGACCTTGCAGGCAAATATTATAGTCTGACGGAGATGTCTGAAAAGGACCAGCAGCAACTTATCGACGTAAGCCATTAAAAGACATTAATATCTGTTGAACATAGCATATCCACAGACATGAACTGTTTACATCAATATGACCAGCAAGCAATAATAAAATGAAACAAATCCGAAGCCAGACATTTTTCAAAATATGAATGTCCTTTATCAAGTTTCCCATACTCCTTAACGCAAACATTGGTGTCACATTCTGGTTCATCTCAGGAGCACTTTCTTTTTGATAAGCCAGTCTCTCCTCTACTCACCTCAGCTGGTATGGCCAGAGACTGGCCTGATTCTCGAGGCATTTGGTAAGGTATCAGAATAGTTATTAGTTGTTAATGTGTAGCAGTAGTCTGTAGTAAACATATTTGTAGCTTGAGATTGTAATATGATTATGACGTGGTACCAGTTCTGCTTGAACTGGTTGTTGGATATTAATTAGGAATATAAAAACAATGGTGTGTAAGCTATGAGAAATTAATCAAGAATTTAGTGGTGGGATTTGACCAGGCACAAAGATGTGTCACGGTTACCAATCTAAAGTTGACTATATTTGTGTAAGACTATGTCCCAATGTGCTGTATTCCTTTCCACCAGAGCGATTTGCCAATGATTCCATCTTTTTTACACTTTCTTAGTTACATTTGGTGTAAAACAAGTTTGTTTCTGTTATGTTGTAGTGGCTATATATGACAAACTGACAAACACCATGCAACTCAAAGTGTTTGTCTGAGCTGTTGTCACCCTTCTGACCAATCAGAGCTCTGTGATTTTTGTGACCCTGTCCATTTTTTTTGCCACCTCTCCCTCACCTTAGTTCCTTATTGGTTTGTTCATCCCAGGATCACTTCCTATTTGACAAGCCTGTTTCACCTTTGCTGACTTGTGCAGGGATGGCTCGTGACTGGCCTGATGCCAGGGGAATCTGGTATGGTGCATGAGACTTGCGCCATCAGACTGCATGCTTGTGTGTGTTATAATCTAGAAATGTACAGATACATTATTAGTATTTGTAGGTACAGACCTGAAACACTGAATTGGGATTGAATAGGATTTGACATACAGTAATTTGAGAGATTTCTTCAAAATGCATGTGATGTTAACATGTAGCATCGAGCATGAAAGTGGAAATCCAACCTAAAGACCTCTGCTTGTACACCTACATTGTTTTGCAAACTTGGCAACAAAAGCTTGAATATAGTTGTCTCGGTTACTGAGTTTCTGATCAGTTTTGGGTATCGGTCAATACTCACAGCATCAGTATCATACCGAAAATGGAAAATTGTAATTGCTTCACATTTACATTTATGGCATTTGGCAGACACCCTTATTCAGAGCGAATTACATTCATTTCATTCGTACAACTGAGCAGTTTTTGGGTTCAGGGCCTTGCTCAGGGGCCCAGGAATAGTAGCTTGTTGTGGCTGGGATTTTAACTCATGGCCTTTTGGATCCAAAGTCCAATGCCTCAACCGCCTAGCTTTAAGATACCACCTAGTGCATATCTATCCAATTACTGTGTTGTGGTCTTGACAGATAACTCAGTATGCATTTTTGTATTTGTTTATCTAACATTAGAGTATGGCATATGGTTTGCTAATAAGACATACTTTTCACATACATTACAATCTGATGAAATCTAGACCTGCTACTTGAAATTCTATATCTGATGGATATGTTATCTCCAAGGCACAACAATGAAAAAACATTCTTAATCTGGATCAATGAAGAGGACCACACCCGCGTCATCTCAATGGAAAAGGGCGGCAACATGAAAAGAGTCTTTGATAGATTCTGTCGAGGACTGAAAGAGGTATAACTGAGCAGGCGATCGTGTTATTTTTGTTAGCCAGACTGATATATGATTTCGTCTTGGACATTTTTTTTATAGGTTGAGAGGCTGATTCAGGAGAGAGGCTGGGAATTCATGTGGAATAAGCACCTGGGCTACATCCTGACTTGCCCCTCCAACTTGGGAACTGGGCTAAGAGCTGGAGTCCATGTGCGCCTGCCTCTCCTTGGCAAGGTACTGCAAGCTGAATCATGTGTGAATAGTTTGATTATGAAATTGAGTGATTCTATATGTTCAGCAGGGTACTGTGAGCTGAATCATGAATCATGTGAATTCAGTCTACAATCCTCCTCAGACTTGCGCTGTGAAATAAATGCATTCATGACTCATCTGTTTATAGAATTGAATGGTTCTGAAATCCTCTAAAAAACAGAATCATGCATAAATTATTTCACTATGGAATCAAATGATTCTGCAACCCTCCTCATAATGATTGTGCAAGATAAATCATGTATGAATTATCTGACTATAGTTTTGGTTGTGATACTTTGAAAATGTAATTCAGTCCATGTCTTTGCCATCCTAGGACCCCCGCTTCTCCAAGATCCTGGATAACCTCAGGCTACAGAAGCGTGGCACAGGTGGAGTGGACACTGCTGCTGTCGGTGATGTCTTTGATGTATCTAACCTTGACCGTCTGGGCAAGTCTGAGGTAAATATCCTACCAAGTGTTAGGAAAAAGTCTGACACCCTGAAAAGATTGTTCAATGGAAATGGTAAATTCTCAGACTGGAAGGCAGACTAAGTCTATTATACTGGAAAGCAAGGAATAACCAGTGGGCACACACAGATAGACCTACTGTGACACAGTCATGCCAATATTAACATATTTGTGACAGCTTTACCAAGATATTTCCATTCCAGTTTATACCAGGATCAATTGAAATATATCCTGTCCAAAAGTTCTTTATCCCATTATTCCTTGTAGATTGAATCCTTATAGTTAATCTGTGTGTCAAAATCATCATATAACCACTGCTGTGTTTTTCAAGGCAAATGTACATATAAGAGGTGCTCATCTAATGCTCAAAGCTTTTCTTCATTTTAGGTCGAGCTTGTTCAGTGCGTGATTGATGGGGTCAACTATTTGATTGAATGTGAGAAGAAACTGGAGAAAGGCCAAGACATCAAGATCCCACCACCTATTGTTCAGTTCAGGAAATGAGCATCTTCCATCTGAGTATGTCCAGTTGGAAGATAGGCTGATGAGAAACCCACAGGCCGTGCCCTCTGCAATCTTCACTACTACTGCAGGTCTTACTGGAAATCTCGTTCCAATAAATCCTCCTAATAAAACAGCTCTGTGGGTTTGGTGGATTTTGTCTAGAGCCTTCTAACAGTAATGCAATGGGTAAAATGCTTTCAATGTGTAGTTGCCAAGACTACAGGTTAAACACGTCTCTGACACTGATATATATTTAATATATAATAGCACAGAATGCACATGAAAAAAAAACTTTATTATAGTCGACAGATTTTGCCGATTGGCGAGAGATTTATGGCGATTATTACAACTTTAAAAGAGTTAAAAAAGGTAAAAGAAAACCATTTTTACATGTAAACTCTTTTCTATTAACCATTTTGCCCTGCATACACAAAACTGGGATCAAATTCTTCTATACAGCACTTGCATAAGCTCATTACATTCTGGCTAGACAGGTAAATAGGATTGAAGAAGTCTCTACCTCACTGCAAACACCTCTTCTTCTTTAGAAAGAGTATGTGATGGCTGTTAGTATCCAAATAGTCAAATAATTGATGCTAATAAGTTACCTTATTGGTGGTTTAAAAGGTTTTGTCTGAGATCAAATGTGCAGAACACTGTACTGTATACACAGGGGCAATAGATTCTTTCCTTGCTATTTAATTCATCTGTATTCGATTACCCTATTTCCTATCATTTACACTGCACGTTGTATCTAATACTGTGTGTTAATGAACAGTTATACCGGTCCACACACCATGACCTAGCCTGTCTTGTCTAATCAGCACAAAGCTAAGACTTGCTACTGGGCTGATTTCCTTTTCTGCAAGTGGATTAATGACGTGTGCCTCATAATACCATTACAACCCATAGTGGAGGGCGCACACTGTGGCACGGGGTGGAGAAAGAGTAGTATGTGTGTCCAAGCAGAAATCATCTCGCAGTGAACTATGACCAGCCGCCCTTCTCTGATACAATGCTAATCACAAATCAGTGCATTGGGGTGACTTCTCGACTAAATGATAACGACACTGTGTGCCATTTAGAGTGACTTTTAGTACATAGCCCAGAGACTTGACATAAATCCAGGTCTAATTATAAAAGGCTATTGTGTAGCGCTGTGGGGGAATGAATGAGGAAGCATGCTGCTTTTGCAATGGTAAAAAAATGTGTACTTTGTGTGTACGTACATACAGTATATATATATATATATATATACACACACACACACACACACACACACACACACACACACACACACACACACACACACACACGCGCACACAAAACACATAGTACATGATGTGTTTCAAACATATACTACATTCCACAAAGACTATTAGTGTATGCGTTTAATTTTTCAGTTTCTGGAAACAAACAAAAAAAATATTATATTTAATTATAACATATTTCCTTATAAATGTCACACAAAAGTTCAATGATTTTCAAATGTATGCATATGGTTATTAGATGCTTCACATTATATTTCACTTTTTTCCTCATTTATTTTCACATAATACCTCCCTGTATAAATACTTCAGTTCATTTTTACATTTAGGCCTGTATTTATTTTGCATGTGGCTTTTATTTCCACATGTGATTCCTTACTTATTAAGCATGTAAGGAATCACATGTGGCTTTTTTTTCCACATGTGATTCCTTACATGCTTAATAAGTATATTTTCCTTTAATGTTTGATTTTTGCACTATTTGGTTTCCCTCCTTTTATATGATGTTCTCACAATACACTGTATAGTTTCCATGGGTTTTCTTTCAGCGCACATATATTCTCAGGTCCTCCAAATGCACTTACATATGTTTCATATTTCACATGTGAAATGTATGTGGTTTTTTATAAAAAAAATTAAGATTATGCAGACGAGACCGTGTTTTAGCTTTGAGCGATGGTCTCTTATTATTAATATTAGGAATAATATTATACCTTATTATTAAAGCTCAAATCTACAATCTTTGACTTTTTCCAAAAAGGTTAATACGAGAGCAAAACATTTTTTTGTTAAAAAACAAATATCATAAAAAAAAAAAAACCCCACACAAAACGTCAAAAACAAAATGTTAAAAATCGACTGCTAGTTTTCATGGTCATTTTTATTTATCAAGTGTGTGATGCTGACTGACAGGAAACCAGCAGGTGGCAGTAAGCAAACATGAGAAAAACACTCATTCTCGCTACACTTGCTAAAGACAAACACGCTGTCAAGTATGTTCAGTCTTAACACGCCTAACAGGCGGCTTTATTGCCTAGATTTGATGTAGATTTTTCATATTAGCTCACTGTGAAGAAGAAAAAAAAAATCATCAAATCATAAAGAAGCACTTAGCTTGTAATTTAAATGACTTAACAAAACAGATACCAATTATTTTTCTTTAAGGGTTTTATTTCGGGGTTTTCTTTCTGTGTGTTATTTTATATGTTTCATTGCAGGTGCAATTAAATGTAATGCATTTGTGCAGGATAATTGGGTATCAAAAACACTAGGGGATTACCAGATTATGATAGACAACCCACTCAGGTCGCAGACAGGGCCATCCTGCTGGTCACGGATGTGTGCACTGTTTGGATAGACATGAGATGGCACGCTTGTGACTGTGACCTTCATGGTGGCTTGCTCCCCTCTCCGGCACTGATTTCTGATTTACCGCCGAGCTGTCGCTCCTGTCAGGGCCTGTGGGGTGCTTTCCATGCTCTGACAGTGGAAATCAAGGGCAAGTATAGGTGGCGAAGCAGGAAGGCTACAGCAAAGGGCATGGAAACATGTTTCAAAAGCAGTGGCAGCTTCATAGGTTTGAAAATAACTATTCTTTTTAGGATTGTGAAGGCTTGTGATGCCGTGCGGCTCTTCGTCGGTATCACCCAGCTCGTGACAAAGACAGGGTTTTACGCACAGAAACGTAACAATGCAAAGTTGCTGCTGTAGAACCGTTGTTGCTTTAATTGTAGCACGAGTGGAAAGGACATTTTAGTATACTGCAATGATCTGACTCTTGATTCAACTCATAATAGCCTTGGTAATTAGGCGATACACTGAATTATGTCTTAGAGCCAGGGCAGATTCTATACGCCTGACTAACCACAACAGCACCATAAAGCTTTCATTTTTAACTCGAACCCAATGTATCACTCAACAGCCCCTATCTACTGACATCTTGCAATCATCTGATTATCATATGATGTTTACCATAAATTTGGAACAGTGTAGAAAATAAGAAATGTGCCTCTGTTGGGAGCAGGCAAGCACAGGAGGTTGAGGGAGTCTGGGCCTCTCAGAGCAGATGCTGAGGCTGATGATGATCGATGTGTACGCAAAGCTTGTTCAGGGACCGGGGGAGCTTTTCACACACTCTGCCCATTCTGTTGTTTCAATGAGATCTCATCCACTAATTCTCTGAGACAATTAACTTTATATGGAAAGTGAAACACCATACAGAACCTGGCCATGTTTTATCTGCCTGTGGGTTTATTTTTTTTACCCCCCTATTATTTTTAGATAAGGACTAAAGATTTTGAATACAAATATTTACCAATATATTCTTAATATACCTACAGGTGATATTTTAAAGGAGAAAATAACACAAAGAATATCAGTAAGTTTGGGGGCCATCACAGGTCACAACAGAACACCTTCAGTATGCTTTTAGTCAATTCTACAAGTCTCTAGAACCATACTTGAAAAGATTCAAAAGATATTGCATCAGTTGGTGTTTTGGTGATGGTGATGGAAAGTGCTGTCTAATACAATAGTTTCAAATCTCTCATATGTGTTAATTTATGTTGTGATCTGGAGACTGTGATAGAGAATATAATTTACATCATATTTATCCATATCAAACCATTCAATGGACCCTGAGGCCTGTGGATGGGGGTGGGGTCATCCTGTTCATCCTTGGCACTCCCATCAAGATAGAAATGTTTCATCATAGGATAAAGGTGATCAGTCAGAATATCTTTGTATTGATTTTCTATGACCCTTTATTCTAAGGGAAGAAGAGAACTCAGACCATGCCAAAAAAAATGCTTCCTATTGTATAATGGAGCCACCAGATTTTTCTTTAATTTGTCATGAACCTTTATGTTGTGTGACTATACATTATGTATTATATGCATTATATGCAAAATACTTATTCTTTCCTGTTGAATACTTTTGTTTCATTCAATTTTATATGCAGTTTTGCTATTCTGATAATTCTGTGCCTATTTTCACAGTTAAATATGTGTCACGTTTAATTGAACATTACGTGTCTTTACAGCTTTGCTCATATTTCCTTTGTGAAAATATAATGAAGTGTTCATTATTTTTCATGCTCAATATATATTTTTTCCACAAATTGTTATTACTACACTTGACCTGCCGGACACATTGATTTGTTGAATTGTCAGTGATTGACAAGTCTCTTCTGACTGCCTGACACTTTTTGTAAGTGCATTTACACACAAGCTGACCATTTATTGTGTAAGCGGTTGGTCAAAGCAGATATTTGTAGCCTGTAAAGCATCCCCAATGGCAACTGCTTCGAAGAACACAAAGGATGCAGGAGCAAAACATGTCTCTGATTACTCGCTAATTGGTTCCAATCCTACTGCATCCCATTTGGACAAAAGGCATCTCTGTCGGTTGTCAATCACTAGATCTCAGGGTTCGCAGATTTTCCTATATCACCCTCTGCATGATGGGAGAGTTTGTGTATGTTTGCTGAGAGAAGAGAGAGCGAGAGCGAGAGCGAGAGAGCGAGAGAGAGAGAGCCACTTATGAACTAATATGTATGAACAGTTTTGAAAACACATATAGCAATATCTCCTAGTGCATATTTTTTATTACATTTTATTTTGTGTGCACTCCTTTAATGATTTTATAGCTATTTAAAATTTATTCAAACCCTCAGACAAACATATATGTATACTTACTCTATACATACTTTATAGAAAGCATGTATTATATATATATATATATATATATATATATATATATATATATATATATATATATATATATATATATATATATATATATAAAATGTATATATACATACAATACTGGGGTGCTTATTAGCAAAAGAAAAATTGTCCAAATATTACTCTATTACTCATAGCACTTGTCAAATGCATGCTATTTTCTGACAGAAAATATGATAAGAAAGGACATGCTTGAATCCTAATGGTCCAGGATTAGAAACCTTCAAACTGCAAGTCAGAATAAGTAACTGATATTTCTGTAATTATTTGTGCTGCTGATGTTTGATACCAAAGATAAAAGCAGTCTGTTGTAATCTAATCTGTTAATCTTCCCACATGTTTTCACTTAAATGACATATTGTTTGCTATAACACATCCATATGCTTGTCTATGCAAAGACGGACCATTCTTAGGGTTGACGTTACTGAAAATGATTTTATTCACCCATTTACAATAAATCGATATAAACCTGCCCAGGTGTGTTGCATTTGGTAGGATTAACGTTTAAGAAAAAACACATTTCAGTAATAAGCACATACAGTAAGTCAAAACATATCACAAACAGACCAGCAGGTAACAAGAATTAGTTTTATCTACACAAGTATCCTATTCAAGATCATTTCGAGTTCAATTTCCTTTGCTCTTTCTTGCCAATACATGCAGCTGAATCGGATTATTTGAGAATTTGCTCATTATACATCTTATTCGTTGTCTGTACAAAATTAAAATAGAAAATAAACCAATAAATAAAAATAAAAAAATCGACACGTGACCCATGCTTTAAACCAATCCGTGCATGCAGTACACGTGTGTCTTGAACATACGTGGACAAAAACAACAAAAAACATTGCGTATTTCGCGACAGTGAAGAAAAAGCCAACTGTTCTTTGATAAATGATCAACAACAAGCATGATATTATTATAAACAAACAAATAAATAAATAAATAGATAAATAAATCATTGTCAATAAATACAAAATCGTATAATTGTTAAGGACGTTAAAAGAGGGAGGGGGTAGGTGGAAAAACAAGTTAAATAAATCGTTTCCTACACGTGATTTAAAAGTGTGTCAAACGTGGACGTTATTACTACTGCGCATGTGCGTCAAATATCGTCCGGGTGTTGTTGAGATTCCGCTTTTTTCCCCTTTTAAGGCTGCCAATTTGTAATTTCACAGTTACGAGCTCGGATCCTGAGTGGCTCTTGACCGTCCGTGAAAATACTTTTTTTAGGACGAAAACGACGTGTTGATTAGGTGAAGCTCATGGAGACGGTGTGCTCGAGCGCTTTGCGGCGCAGGGAGGCGATGCTGCTGCCTCTCCACACGTCACTGTCCGGGGAGCTGCACAGCTGAGGCGAGCCGCTCGCACTGGTCGGGCCGGAAAGCGAGGCTGGCACCATACCGGGAAACGCGGGCTGGTACAGGTGTGACTGCAGGCCCGAGCCGTTCGACGACAGACCATTGGAAAGGCCCATGGAGTTGTGCGGCGGCCCGCCTCCCAGGCTGCACTGCGACAGCGACTGCGCCATGGACGGCTGGCGACCTAGCGATGGTGGCAGCTGCAGCTGAGAAACCCCGGCCATGCCCGCCGCGGCCCACCGCCCGTCGTTCGCGTGGAACGAGCACAAGCCGTCCCCCATTGCAGCCGGAAACTGCGGCAAACTGTGCGTGGGCAGCAGCGTGCCAGGAGCGCGGAACACGTTCGTCGTCTTCTTGCGCTTCTTCCACTTGGCCCGACGGTTCTGAAACCATACCTGAGCAGAAAAACAAACACAATGAGCTCGAATATAGCGGGATTCTTACACAGCAAACAAATAAAGCAGTTTTAAAGCATTAGTTTCTAACACTTCCATATTATATCTATTACAGACCTGTTATAGCAATTCAACACTCTTAGAACATGAAGCATGATTTTTCCGGTGAAGAACGACCACGAAAAAAAAAATCTAGATCATTTTCTCTATCAGAAAGGATTACCAGCAGAACCCATTAGGATCCTTAATAATATATATATATAATATATAATAATATATTAATATATATATAAAATCTGGTGCATCCTATTCGAAGTCAAACATATTTTATTGCAAAAAATATTTTGCCATCGATCATCTTGATTTATTAAAACTATTGAAATGCACAAATGCTTGCACGAAAGGCCTACAATTGATTGGTTTATTAACTGTTTTTTTTTTTTTTCATAATCAAACCAAGTCGTGTTTATTTCTATATCCCACTCCAGCCAAGCAACACCTCGATATCATTTTGTCCAAATGTCTTTTGTGTTTTTAAACATAACAGAAACCCTGACAAATAATTAATTAGGGGTCAAGTCGATCTCGGAGCATAGGTTTATCACTGACAGAACCAAATGCTATTTTTTATGCCATTATAAACTGGAGAATAATATTTTGCAGGTTGACTGGAATGAAGACGTTGTGCCTGATAGAGCAATTTCAGAGACAAATGGTTGGTTGGTCAAGGTGCTTTATCACCTAAACTGAAAATACCTTCAGAAAATAGACTTGCAATTTTCGTGCGTCTGTGTTTTCTCTTCAGTGAAAACAGAACGAAAGAGTGAGCGGTTTGCTTTGACTAATGATCATTATTGCTTCCAGTGTAATTAATCGCAAGTATCATCATTTGGCGACTAATTAGCATCGTTCTGACTTTTCTTCAAGCGGCCCAAGTCGTTATTGACTAATCTAATATTTGTTTTGATGCGGTTAACTGTGAGTCTTATATATAAATATATGTTTTTAAATTACAAAATAAATAAAAATATTGCCGAACAATGATATGTGTTAGGACTTATTCAGCTGAGAAGTCACAGTGCAGGGTTCCTGAACGCTGAGGAATGACGCAGTAAACATTGTATATATAAATAATCAAAATTAAATAGAAAATATAAATAAATTTGGCTTGTTTCTTTTAACATTATAGGGGGAAAATTAAATACAAATCGAAAGTTACAAATTTTGAACGCCTAAAGTGCTGAATTCTTACAAATAATATATTAATATAAAACGATGAAAAACCAAGACAAAAAAAAATAATAATAAAAAATAAAAAAAAACATACCACGACTGCATTTTCTGTTTACAGCAATAAATATTATGTTCTTATAGATTTAAATTGCACAAATGTGGAATTCTTTAGATAATAATCTCACTTAGGTTTACGTCACTATTTGCGTTAATCCTGTAAAATAATTATTATATTATTATATTGCTTTTGTTATGCTATAAATATATATATATTTATATATATATTTGTTATGCTATTGATATATATATATATATATATATATATATATATATATATATATATATATATATATATATATATATATATATGTATATATGTATATATATATATATATATATATATATATATATATATATATATATATATATATATATATATATATATATATATATAGCATAACAAAAGCAATATAATATAATTTGTGTGTGTATATGTATGTATGTATGTATGTATGTATGTATATATGTATGTTAGACAAACACTATAATTCATCCATTTTGAATTTACTGTTTGTTTCGATGTTTACAATATAAAAAATACAAATAATTATTATTTTATTAATAATAATAACATTAATAATAATAATAATAATAATAATAATAATAAATTATTATTATTATTATTATTATTATTATTATTATGCGCTATTATTTTCCCATTTTTAACTCACCTGCACGCGGGACTCTGTTAATCCGATTCTTAGCGCCAGTTCCTCTCTCATGAAGATATCTGGGTAGTGGGTTTTTGCGAAGCTTCTTTCCAGCTCGTTAAGCTGCGCCGGTGTGAATCGGGTCCGGTGTCGTTTCTGTTTCTGCTGACTTTGCTGTCCACCCGACTGACCCGAACCTTGTTGCTGTTGCTGTTTGTCTTGCTCCTTGGCGCCGACCTGCTGCATACCGCCGGGGTTTGATCCACCATTGCTTATATCTTCCCCGGGGAGCAGCGTGGCGCCTTCGACCGCGTCCGGTCCCGAGCTCAGATCGCCCGGGTGTCCGCTGTCTGCTCCGAGTCTGCACTTTAAAGCCTCCCTGTGTCCCAGCAGCTCAGCCGCAGCATCCTTCATCCCTGCAAAAATCATCGGCCAAAATGAAGTTTTTTCCATGGCATGCACAGACAGACACGGGAAACATTCCGACTTTTCTATAAAAGAGTCATAAATAAACAAGTGCATGACCAGCATCGAAAAAACAAAACAAAAAATAAAGTTGAAATTGCATCACATAAAATCCTCAGCATGCTCTATCAATATTTAGACAAGGTTGATGAAAAAAAGGTTAGACGTAATTAATTCACAAGATAATGAAAGATCGAGTGCAAAAATTGGATTAAACATTAAGGCTAAATCCGATCATAATTGTATAAATGGAAAGTTCCTCCATAGCTTACAGTGGAGCTGGAGACCGGAGTTGGATGTCGGTAACTCACCGAGGCGAGTGTCCAAGAGGTCGGCGTGAGAGAGCATGGCGCACCGGTGCCGAAACTACTAACCCTAAAAACTTTTAACTCCTTTAAACAGCATAGAGTGGCCAAATGAAGAAAAATTCTCGGCGCGTTTGTAAAAAAAAAGGTGGCTCCGAGCATTATAATGTTCTTTACACAGACAGGGAGGCGCTTAATAGGCGGATGAGCGCGCGAGCTTCCTCGTATGAGAGCCAATCAGAATTGTAGGCTTGGGGGGGGGGGTGAGGGGGGTGGAGGAGAAAAAAAATGTCGCCTCTGCGAGCGCACGCGCCCAAACCGGCAGCATCCATAAACCGGCGGCGTCTGCAATTACTGTCTCCTTAATATCAGCCCCTGATTTATAACACCGGCCCCCTTATTGTAGGCTATAAACGAGCTCATAATCATGGCGCACAAACAGTTTATAATAAATCTGCTTTTTATTAGAAAAGAAAAAAGAGAGAGAAAAAAAAACACATGCCAAATGTGCAAACGGTGAAAAAAAAATCAATGAAAGGCTCCAATCTGAGAAAAACAGACGTGTGATGATGAAGTTACACCGACAGACAGAAGGAACCTCAACCTATTTTTGGGAACAAATCAGGAATAGTGCAGAAAAAAAACAACAGTATTTCAGTGGTGGTTTTAGGTTTTGTCACTTTATTGCTGCGTGCATGCATGCGTGTGTGTGTGTGTGTGTGTGTGTGTGTGTGTGTGTGTGTGTGTGTGTGTGTGTAAGCAGCTTTATTTGAGGAGAATCCATCCATCACGTGCGATTAATTCTGCGAGGCAGCTAACCACACATCCAAAGTACATTTCCAACTAGTCATTTTCAAGGCCATTAAGCACTTGAGGCATTTAGCGCCAAATTCGATATTTACTGTGAGATTAGTAGGTTATTAGGCTACGAATTGCTATAATGCACTTCTGTTTAAATACAGTGCACATACACTGTTTTGTTTTGGGTGTAAAAACCTACATGCGGTTGTTTTGGGGGTCTAATGCACGGAAAGTCGACCGTGTCGTGTCAACATGTAAACTGGAGGCGATGCAGGATTTTTGGTTTTATTTAATTTAAAATAAATAAATAAAAATTAATACGTTTTTATACAGAAGACCAGAGCTCATATGAAGGGTTTGTATTGCTGCAGTGCAAGCAACATTTTAATGTGAGCCTAATATTAAAGAAGGCCTTCTTTTAAATGGATTCACACAGCAATTATTATTATTATTATTATTATTATTATTATCATTATTATTATTATTATTATTATTATTATTATAGAGAATTGCATAACGCAGTTTGGGGTTTCTCCATGGCGGTAACGAGGAGATAGCAGGATATTAGCCGGTGTGTACATCATGTCCACCCCTGCAGGAGCTCAAGCTTCTGAACGTCAGGGCTGAACCGCGGCTCTGTGCGCGCGCGCGGGCAGTACGCTCTAAGCTCCGGTTCCGGTGGATTCAACAACGAGCAGCCATGTGGTGTCGAGCAGGGATCCGTTTACAGCGTGTAGCCTGCAGGAGACGCGATCTATAGGTTAGTTTTTCCTTCTCTTTACATCCGACTGATTCTTTTTCTCTCTCTCTCACGCCTGTAACGTGCACTCGGGTCACATGAGTTATACATGAATAAAAAAAGAAAAGAACAAAAGAACAAAGACAAAGGAATTTAATTATAATAAATTTTTGTAGAAAATGAAATAATAACTGTATGATTATTTAAAAAAATAAATAAAATACAGGCAATTTTGAAAGCATGTTTGCAATAATAGTGTGGAATAGGTTACATGAGTGGTGAAAATTAATCGACGAAAATAATAATAATAATAATAATAATAATAATAATAATAATATAATAATAATATAATAATAATAATAATAATAATAATAATAATAATAATAATAATAATAATAATAATAATATAATAATAATAATAATAATATAATAAATTATAATAATGATAATATAATAATATAATAATAATAATAATAATAATAATAATAATAATAATAATAATAATAATAATAATAATAATAATAAATGTTTGCTATTTGGCATTAATTATAAACAACTAAAACGAGAAAAATAAAGCACATTAAAGAAAACGTGTATATAATGTCTAATGATATAAAATAAAAGTATAATAATGTAAAATTTCCTTCCTTCTTTCTTTCTTTCTTTCTTTCTTTCTTTCTTTCTTTCTTTCTTTCTTTCTTTTAAAGAATTTATTTAAATGTATTTATTAATATGTATAACTAACATGATTATTATTATTATTATTATTATTATTATTATTATTATTATTAGTAGTAGTAGTGGTAGTAGTAGTAGTATAGTAGTTGTAGTAGTAGTAGTGGTAGTAGTAGTAGTATAGTAGTTGTAGTAGTAGTAGTGGTATTAGTAGTAGTAGTAGTATAATATTATAGTAGTAGTAGTATAGTAATAGTTTAGTTGTTGTTATGTGGTTATTTTTCTATTTTATTTTTTTATTTCGATGTCGTGCTGGTCTGGCTGTGGTTTGGACAATAGTTGTCACACAAAAAAGGGTAACTACCCCAAGCTTGGACGGATATCTTCTCCTTCGTCCAGACAAGGTGGTGACCCCAGTCGCATTTCAAACCGTGATTAGACTCGGTGCCCTCCGTGTGGACCCGATTACAACGTGAGTTATCCGGAAAGAATACAATTAAGGGTCTAAATAAAATAATCAGCATTGGACGGCGATTACCGTAATGAAAGCGAGCTCTGGTGTGTCACGGACCAACTAGCCTCCATTACACTGGGTAATGAGACTTTAGGGGATGAACACGACAACTGTCCAAACGCACTCTATTAACGACCGGTTTGATGGACACATGTTTATCATATTGGCCACTAAAATGTGTATCCATACAGTCCATGATATCTTAGAAAAAAGATTTTTCCATCTGTTTAACAAAAAACTTAATTTTATCATGGACCTGCACCAGTTTATCTTGGTGTTTAATTTCTAGTTTGGGAAAGATGAATATGGTATAATATCCTAATTAGGTTTTTATTTCATCATTCCATTGAATATTTTTGCAGATTATTTTTGCTTTTATTTCAGAATTAAAAATATAGTGTTAATATAGAGCAAATACAGTGACGGCCTATATCTTCCATTATAAACATTATGAGCACACATTAAATGGGACAAAGCTGAAAATAAAAAACTCATAAATTATGCTATCATTATTATATCCAAATTTGTCATTCCTCTGTCTACCTGGGTATTAATATCATGCATAATAAATGAAAGACTATTGTATTGAACACAAAACGCAGCAACCTCCACAGCCCACATCCTCTATCTTTCATTCAGAAGAGGTGGATCAATGGTTTGAAAGAAGGGAGGACTTGGGTCAGTGGTCATTCTGAGTTGCGCTAAATTAAGAACATGTGCTGGTAATTATTAAATTCCAGCTTAATCACACTGCTAATGCAATTTAATGCATCAGCAAATTAGTACTGAAAATAATTAGTTTCACTGACCTTGTACATTGAAAGGCTACAGTGAACCAGAATGCGTTTGAGTGGGACCAATCCGCGCGCGCACCAAAAATTGCTGTTCATTCAGCCATGGCTTTCGTGGGGTAATAATAATAAGGTAGCAATAGAAGTAGTTCAGCAATTGTTTTGTTTACTTCTTTTACTTTTTTTGGAAGTGTGAAAAGACCCCCCCCCCGCTTCCACACACCCCCACAGCCCCCACCACCACCACCACAAAAAAAAAAAAAAAAAAAAAATCTCTGGGTCATTTCAGTTTTCTCCATATGGCCAGAAATATCCATATGGCACAATTTCCTGTGACTTATGAAACCCAAAGTAAGAAAAAAAAAACACGCAAGAATTGCATTTTGATAGTAATTTAAAATTAATGTTTTTAATATGCATTTGTAAATACTGCAGTTTGGATTTTATTTATTTCCCATATGACAGGAAGCGACGTTGCAAACCAGAAATGCCATATTCCATTGTAGGTTATCATTTATCTCATGATGTAAAAAAGGCATGGTTTAGAAGTCAGATGTGCAGTCTCGCTGTGATGATCAGGACATGGCTTTCTCTGCTCTGCTGATAGCACCATCACTGTGTTTTCTCAAACCGGTAACCGACGCCATAAATCTAACAATTTACGACTATTAAATGGACAGGCCGCGACATTTCAACTCCTTTCGGCTCCTTCCTGTCTATTTCTCTGCTGCTTGTCCACAAAACACACCGCCGGCCCTCCCAAGATTAATTGATCGTCAATTTAGCTCTAATTCGCACCAAGTCAGGTGGTAAATTGGCTGCTTTTACTTGATTGTTAGTGAAATTTGTGCAAGTTGCATTGACACATTTTGATTATTTATCAATTATGCCCAAACGAGCTAAATCTACTGAATAAATTCCAGACTGATTGGTATAATAGAGTTTGAAAATATGGCTATTGATAATGATTCCGTGCTAATAGTCTCTTTCCGGCTTTGCTAGCTCGTCGGAATGACAGCACACAATTCATTTTTCATGGAGTAGGCTGGTGCGCGCGCGCGAGCCGGCATTAATCAGTTGCATTATGGGGGCTCATCCATAGCAATGTGTGTTCTTTGCTCAGAGAGCCTGAAATACTTTGTCATATTTTGTGTCAATTACTTGAGATTTCAGTGCATTTCCATCAAGGCATCCTGTCACTGTTGGGTTATGCTAAGTTAAGTTCTCCAAATGGATGATGTCAGAGTTATGCTCGCTTCAAGCTTGGAGGAACTGATTGGGGCAGACTAACTAGCCTGTTAGAGAAGGTCTTGTCCAGTCTCTGGTTTCTTATAATGAAGTGGGAACTGTGGCTGGAAGAGTTGATAGGTAAAAAAAAAATTATATTGTTATTTTCACAACAATAAGAATTACAGAGGTCTGCACCATCATCATCATCATCATCATCATCATCATCATCATCATCATCACCATCATCATCATCATCATCATCATCTTTATCATCATTACAATCACAATGGATGGACTAATAATAATAATAATAATAAAAGTTATAATAATAATAATAATAATAATAATAATAATAATAATAATAATAATAATAATTATGATGATGATGATGATGATGATGATGATGATTATTAGTAGTAGTAGTATTAGTATTATTATCATTATTATTATTGATGGTTATATAACACTTAGGGGCAATACATTTCCACTTCTGCATTAGATGCTGCTGCTAATGATTTCTCCTCTCTCTGTTTATTAAGTTAAATAAAATTAATTGAATTATTTACAACACAAGCGATTTTTGACGCAGTACCTTAAATTGAATGAATGAAGAGGTTAATCCAATTTGAATTTGTCATCAACACACATTTAGAACATTATTCTATGGTCTGTGTGAATCAGAGTTGAGCTGCAGCATTACTGTATAACCCAATATCATGTAAATTATAAGCACACACACACACACACACACACACACACACACACACACACACACACACACACACACACACACACACACACACACACACTTCCTAAATTCCAATGTAAACACTGGTCACTCTGCATCATGGATTAACACCTACAGGGTTTAATGTGCATCCAGCTGGGAACAAGTAAATACTTTTACTTTCACTCTGTAGGTGTTAATTCAACACTGATGATGATGCTGGGCACCAGGAATACACAAACCAGCTTTAATCATAAGTGGAAATTAAATTTGTATAAATCATGAACAGTTTTACATTGGTAAAAAAACAAAACAAAAAAAAAACAACAACAACATTTTAACAATTGGCTGTTCATGTGCATCTGTAAGTGATGAATCTAATTTTATATATTTATTTGAGAAATAAGTTAAAAAGTTTCTACTTCTATGC
>NC_139596.1:12956556-12959056 GCF_946808225.1 Silurus aristotelis | reverse complement strand
TGAAATATATGAGTTCTGATTATTTTTTGATTTGATCAAAAAATATCATAATATCTGACCTTGGTGTCATATGGATATGGGCAGTAATAGTTATAGTGAAAAAAAGGGTCAGACATGTACATTTATATCCTCGCTCACGTGTAAACCCTTTCCCATTACCTTTTTTTGCGTTTATTAAAAAGGGAGGGAAAAACACACACACACACACACACACACACACACACACACACACACACACACACACACACACACACTAATATCACACTGTGCCGTATAAACGATCTGTGTCGGCTATTTGATGACAGCCTCTCGAATAAAACGAAGAAATTTATTTGCAGTGGTGCGAGCAGCAGTGTGTTCTCCTTTCTGTGGTAATGGAGACATCATCACTGCGCCGAGAGGAGCCGAGCCGCGTGGATTTATGAGCGCGCGCCTCTGTAAATCACACACACACACACACACACACACACACACACACACACACACACACACTGAGCAGGGCCTACTGTTCGAAACCTTCTAACATCCAGTTAATTTTTTTCAATAATAAATAGAGCATATGTGTATTTCTACTTGCCCATACCGCACATAACAATATAATGAACTATTAATTAAGCATTAATAGCAACCCTATATGATCATGTGTTATATGTAATGTATCGTATAACTAGTGTAAGCTCTGGCTAAAGAAAAGAATATATATATATATATATATATATATATATATATATATTCAAATAATTAAATCCATTTTCATAATTTCCTCGAAAACCCATCAGTCTATAGCATCTAACTTCTTAATAGCCAAACCACTCCCAATGGCCTGTATTACTCAGACCCACTTTCCCCACATCTCAATCCCAGCCATATCACACATGCAAATAAAATGGCTTTTAAAGAAAACCATTAAAAGTATATTTTAACAAAAGTGCTTTTTGGTCAATCGAAGCCTTTTATGCAAATAACGCTGACTCAAGGCCTAAAATCCCCACACAATGTCGACGAGATTAGACTTCAATCAGTTAACGGGGTATCATGTTTAGTTGAATTAAAAACGAATTGAGTTTGAATTTGCTATATCTGCCACAAATATTCCCAATTAGCCACGTAATTATGTGATAGTGCCTGCAATTACAGCACAGAACGGGTGAATTTGGACCTGTGGGGGGGACCTAATTGGCCCAAATTCAATGTTGTGCATATTTGCATAATGAGAAAATCGGTATAAAATTGTGTTCATTCATTTGTGAAGAATCCTATGAATTTTATGAATTTGAAGCTGTCCACCTATAAGGTCAGGGTCGGGTTGGGGGTGATGTCTGGGGCAAAGTGTGAGTGTGTGTGTGTGGGGGGGGGGGGGGGGGGGGGATTTTTCCTGCTAATAACTCTGGAGTATTGTTTACATTATGATGATAAACATGTCTTTAAACCTATTGTCCAGTTAAACATCATTTAATATTTTTTAGATAACATTCCCCATATTTTTTAAAGACTAAAAGCTATTAAATTTTGATATTTGGTTTTGCATTGTTACAAAAAATTACTTGTGTCACAAACTAATTGTACTGTTTTGGAGACTTGTTTGCAGAAATATATACATATTCTTCATTCACATCATTGTCACTGTTACAGGCTTCACAGTTAATCAATTTTGCAAATTATTGTAACAAAATAAGTTGTAATAATATAAATCCGTTTGAGAAAAACTCCTTTCAGTTGTATCATTTGTATTAGGCCATTTGAAGAACAAACAAAAACAAAACAAAAGAAGTGCTTCCAAGGTCAAAGTTTAGAACAATGTGTTGCCATTTCAAGAAACACCAGGTGATTTGTACTCTGTAAGAAATTAATTCATTTGTAAAATGTAGTTAATCTTGTGGATAATTTGCAGTTACAACTTTCAGTCTTCTTATGCAGATATTGTGACAAAAAAAAAAAGAGAATTTAATAGTACGGTTTATTGATGTCGGTAAGATTAATGATATAAACTCTGAGATGTTTAATGCTATATTGAAAAAAAAAGAAAGAAGCTACAAATACTACTACAACTATATATAAAACTATAAAGAATTATGGTATGGTACATACCTCAGTTTTTGAGTCAGTTTTTGGTTCAATTTCGGTAAATAAAATAATAAGAAGAATAATGAAGAAAAAAAATTAAGTAGAATAATTTCAATTAATGCAGTACACTTTTTTTTATTATATTGATTAAATTGAGTAATCGATTAAATTGGCTCAAATGAAATGCATTATATAAAATTAAATAAATTACAAAATTAAATTAAATATTTTGCATTTGTTAGAACCCATTTGGGTTAATAAAGATGCGTATATAATTTTGTGCGTATGTGTGTGTGTGTTTTACATTTAATATTTAATTTTCTTAACATGTTCTACATAAATGTTCAGTATACTTTAATAAATGTCTTTATTCCTTCCGTCCTTCATTCGTTCAATCCATCCGATATGTGGAATTGTCCGAATTGTTTCCTTTTAA
>NC_139596.1:12914056-12951556 GCF_946808225.1 Silurus aristotelis | reverse complement strand
GGGTGAATATTTGGATCATTATTTAGCCTTTATTACTCGTTACCCTGATGGTATGTGTCACTCCAGGTTTTGTCTGGCTAATTTATGTCTGATGGTACAGTGCCTGCGCGTTTGTTAATGTTTATTTTTCCTCATTTGCATTGTGAGATGCATTTGATGGATTCCGAAATGAAATGACGTGAGATGGAAGTGAAAGTGGCGATGTGGGAGGCTTTTTTTTTCCTTTTTTCCAAACGTTGCATGAGCAGGAAGGAAGATCAAGACAGTTGGCCGCCTTGAACTCTAATGTGTCTTATCCCACATGCTTGGACCGGTCACTAGATTTTATTTAAGAGATGAAAGCGAAAGAATATTTCCTCAGACTTGTTAAGTGGCTAAATCGTTCTGAAAGCACCTGTTAAGATTCGAACGTGCTTGTAAATTGCATTTTCAAATTAAGATAATGAAAACAAGACCCCAGAAAATTAGCTGTTTTTCCAGTATTGTAATGACATCCAGTGTATATTAGTACCACATGTGCTGCATTAGTACTGATTTGAGAAAACCTCAATGGCCTTAGAGTCATGCTACAGCAAAGGTATTTCAGTAAAAATGTCCATCTACACAAAAATTAATTGCGTACAAAGGTCCAGAAAAGCAACTAACAGGTCACTGAATGATGACACCAGTGACCTTTGGATTATTAACCATTAGACGCTACATTACGGCTATAAATAAAACATTTTGAAGTGATTATGTTTTGTTTCCTAGTAATGCTTTGATGAGTGGTACCACTTTTATTTATGAGAGCTGTAGACTGAACAGATCAGACATTTCAAATATTTAAACAGATTAGTTTATGGAAGTCTTGAGCACTGTAGTTAATCTCTAGCCAGATGAGCTACCTGTAGCTAAAAAAATGACATTATTGATTGTGATTGGATAAACTGCTACAGTATTTTCGGCTGCGTACTCATTTTTTAGGCTTACAGCTCCAATGCAGATCAGTAGGTCTTCCTGCTGACCACCACTGATCACATATACATGCTGAACCCACACAGACATCTCTGTATATCAGCACTTGTACGTTCAGTGTTGTTTCTTTTAAATTCAGTCTATGTCAGTGCTCTCTCCAAGAACAAAAGCCATTGCATGTAGTAGGGCTCCTGTGCTGTAGTTTTGCTCATTTTGTCTCATAGATTTCACTTGACTGCTTTAAAAGTCCATTTGGACCGGTGCCTAAAATCACCTGCTCTAAGTCTCCAAAGAACCAGCACTCAGCCTAATTTGTATGCATTATCAATTAACAAACTTAATAGCCGGCAGATTGATTAGATCCTCAGTTAGAGAGGGTAGAGCTGAAGCGAAACATGAAACATCATACACTCAGCTTCTCTCTGTCTCTCTTTCTCTCTCTCTCTCTCTCTCTCTCTCTCTCTCTCTCTCTCTCTCTCTCTCACACAGACACACACACACACACACACACACACACACACACACACACACACACACACACACACACACACACACACACACACACATTCACACACACACATTCACACACTCAAATCCACTCCTCCTCCACATTTCCCTAATTAATGCATACATATGGTGGAGAATAGAGTGGAAACAAGGCACTGCTCAGATTTTAAATAAACCTTCACCATCTAATGAGTCGGGCCGCCATGGCTAGTTTATCACTAATTGTGCTTTCTGTTAATGAGAGACTGCCTTAATATGCGAGTGTGTAACGCATTCGCATATAATAAAATCTTGAATATTTCCGTCAATTAGAGTGACAGAGGTTGAGGAATCATGTATCTGATGATTGTACATTGAAGCAGTTTTTTGAAATGATTAAGCTGCAAATTCTGCTTACATAATTCGCCTCTAAAATGTTTGTTCCGCATACACAAGAGTTGCAAAGATGAATTGGGTAAAGATTTAAATCTAGTGCTCTGTAGACTGACAGATATAGTATATTAAAGGTTTTTTTTACTCATCCTGTAGAAATAGGTTTATACGGCCTCTGAAGTGTATCTTCATCACATCATAAAGTGGGAAAGGCCATTTCTGGGTGTGTATGAGAATATCCGTAACTGACTGCATGACTGGCCAAGGACTCCAGCTCACTGATTGACAGCCTTGTTCCCCACATCTATCAATGTCCGATCTACAGCTGCCACCACATGGACATCATCATCACTCAGATTCTGGCTTGTGAAGGAAAAACAACAGCAAAACTGAGCGGTAAATGACTTATACACTATATATGGTGTGCCGGCATTTTATTTATTTATCTTTTTTTTTTATTTTTTTTTTTACAGCTTATAGTATTTACAGTAACATCCTGTGATTTATAGTCTAAACCACTTCCAGAGGTCTTTTTCTCTCTGTAATTTTCTACTGGCGATTTTTTTTTAATAATAAGCGGCCCCAAAGTATCTCGAGAAAGTCAATCGTGTGTTAGACACAACTACAGCAATGTCCTCTACACTCTGTAAGGTCCTATACTATAGTTGCGTCTTTATGTAACTCCAAGCACAGTATGAATGACCTACCGTATACGCGCAAGGCTGGTCCATGGACATTAAAATGCAAACGTGCACATATTTCCTGGCATTAAACTTTATGACGCATTGAAACCACTGTCTCTCAAGTAGTAAATCCTAATGGGCTCGTGTGATATTTTTACTCGGCAAAGATATAATCCGATGTCATTGTTTCATACAATGAAACAAAGCGACAAGAGCTCCGTCTTTCTAAATCACCTCCTGCACAAGCACACACATACACACACATACACACAAACACACGCGCACACACATACCGAGCAGGGCAACATATGCGGTTCAGTCTCTGTCGCCGCATTTTTGTCATCTCGCACTGAAATGTATTTCACTGTCTGCCCCCTTAATTTTGATTTATTGTCCATGCACAAATTAGAAAAATATGCTTTAAATTTCAGTTCCATGGCCGTGCAGTGCCTGGTGCCTAGGGACCAGGTGATGTTTAACATGTCTGAAATACATATTGGATTAGTGCGCTTTGTTTCTCCTCTACAGCAGGTGTTTCATCACGGCTGATGGCTGAAGTTAAATATGTTAGGACAGCAACCCCCCTAAGAAATAAGCTCCTGTGCTAGAGCATAGCATAAAGCCTAGAGAAAAATCTCCCCCATCAGCTCTAAATATATAACTTGTGAACAGATCATGAGTTTGAAAACCGTTAACTGTCCTAAACTGAAAAGCTATCACTCTGATAATATTTGTGACAAACATTGTTCCATTGCGTGTCAATTGAGACTTACGTTACGTTTGGCTCTTTAACGCTGTTATTCTCTGAATGTGATGGACATCACCCAGAGCGTTTGAAGAGAGCCATGACGATCATGAGAAACTGACCATTTGGCAAGCGTCACATTTCGGGAGCCCTGACTCTTGTTTCTTTTCCACTCATCAGAAGGCATTTAGCAGAGCAAACGTTTCCAAGGTCAGAACTGCAGGCGTTAACAAGCTAATCAGAACGGTGATAGACAGTGTGTGTTTTGCCGCTACACAAGCTTTGATTAAAAGTAATGGATCTCAACAAATAGCTAGCTAGGCTTGGTTGCGTTCATGTAAGAGACTTAACTGAGCTGTCATGGTGGCGGTGCATTTAAACAAGTCAGCGAGAGGTCAAATAACGGATTTCTGACTTTGGCATTTTATTTGAGTGTACTTTTTAGTTTTTAGTGGTCTGCAGTCTATAAAGAGCAATGTACTATACATCAGGAGATGCTAATGGGCTGCATTTAGCTTTCGGTGGCCATGTATAAATCCATTTTGTACAATAGGTGTTGATATTACACGTACCTACAAGACGGCATTAAGCGAGAAACAAACAGCATTAGAAGATAGAAATACTTCACAGAAAGAAGACCCAAATAGGCAACTGTGTGTGTGTGTGTGTGTGTGTGTGTATGTGTGTGTGTGTGTGTGTGTGTGTGTGTGTGTGTGTGTGTGTGTGTGTGTGTGTGTGTGTGTGTGCATGCATAGGTGGTGTCTAGCACAAATTTGCAACAGACTGTTCTTGATGGAAAAATGTCAACAAGTACAGCTTTAATGGAGTATTGAAATAATACAGCCGTTTATGTCGTGCCTTTATCAGCTGAATGTTGCTGAATATGTCCCCCTGCTATTATTAGAGATCGTCGACGCATTATTTATCTGACTGACATGAACTAAATTGTGTTTAATGAATTACCTTAATGGACACCACTTTTTTTTCTCAACACAATGTTTCCTCCAGTTAAGAGTAGTATTCATTTCTCACAGAGCTGGATCTTTGGTTATTTAGCTTGATTTGCACGATCAGTACTTGTATACTCGCTACCAAACAAGATACTAACCCTTTGAAACCTGGCTTGCATGGACAATCCAATTTTTATAATGTCAAAAAAAGAGTTTGATTCTTTTGATTATGTAAGCAGCTTGTCATTATCCTGGAACCATCATAACAAATGGAAATCTGCACGAGATTCGCTAGGCAACTCATTAGCCGATAATTCGATTGCCATTTCAAGCCCTGATGCCTTGTCTCTCCTGGTTTTTTGGTCATTCATTAAATATGGAGGGAAATTGGTCAAAAAGGTTGAAGTGGCATTTCTCAATCAGAAAAAAACAAACGCATTGAGAAATACAATAGAACTGATTACACATGCTGAATCTCTGGCCATTCGCTGATTTAAGCGAGCAAGGAAAAAAAGAATTTCGGTTGGGTGTGCTGTCAGGCGTTTGCTATCTACATTACACGCTGTACACACTCCGTGGACGTGTGAGAGTGTGTAAAACTGGTCAAGGACAGGTCAAGTTATCTGTGGTAAGCCAGATTTTTTAACCCAGTTGTCAGTATAGCGTGTCAGAGTGGACAAAGGCCTGTCATTTGCCCTCACCCTGAATCAATCCTAATCCCCATCCGTGGCTCTTGTTTGCACATTAATCCTGCCACAATTAGATGACAAAGGGCAGTGTGGGTTTTTTTCTTTAGATGATAGCCTGCAGCTCCATACTTGAAGACCTAATCAGAAAGATAAACTCTGCTGTATTTCAATTTGGAAGATCGCTGTTCCGCAAAGAAGCGTCTGGCACGGCGATAAATAAAAATGCCTATTTACTCCATGGACACCCTACTGCTCTCTACCAGCCCCCTAATCACCGTGCGCATTGACCAAAGACCTTAAATCTTAAATCACTGCACACTAAAGCTAATGATTAGTGTTGCTATTAAACATCAGAATCCAACCATTCTCAATGGTAGATCAGGATTAGAAGTTCAATTGGCCTGAGGAATTGAATTACCACCTACTGTAGCGTCAAGCGTGAGTGAAAAGGTAGGGCGAAAAACACTTACTTTTTGCATATGTTTTTTAAATGTGATAATGGGAAGCATATTTGATCATGGTTTTGCTATGGTTTTGCAATTGTATTCTTTAAAAATGCACATGTGAATTCAAGTAAACATGTCATAATGTTTTAATAATTTGTAAATAATTAAAATAAAAACCGTGAAAATTAAGGTGAATTTAGGTATTTTTGGAAGTTGAGTTATTTGCAAAAGATACAAAGCCTTTGTTTTTCAGTATAAAATAAATGAATCAGGTATGATTTTACAAAAAACACGTGAAGTTCATTTGACAGTCTCCAAAAAGTTACTCAATTTTACTTTTCCTTGTCACTAGGGTTCGTTTTTGTATCTTTCGTATGAATGTGGTGTAGAATTAAAACTAATTCATGTACACTGTTTGACACTAATTACATTGTATTTAGAAAAGTAATCACACACAAATATATTACTCAGTTCATGTGTTCTAAACTGATCGACATACAGATATGAATTAGTTAATAGTTAACACATTTTATTGAATAGTTAACCAAACTATATTTAAAAAAAATTGTTTCACATAGCCTCTGAGTCTAGAGGTGTGCTGCACCAGGGGGTTGCGTGGGTCGGGAGAGCAGGAGGTTTTTGGTCCGATATAAACACTGTGTAACAAATGAAGAGCACAAATTATGATGCATTTAATCCTTCATCCTTAGTACCTGCATGATCACTGTTGCAAATAAAGGGTACAGTAATGAAATCTCTTTTAAAAGACAGGCCCCGCACACATCTCTAATTGAATGCCTTTCTGAACATGTATCTGAGGTAGAGATACTGTGGGTCTGGTTAAAACCTAAATGCGTGTATAAAGCTAGAAAGGTACACTAAACATACCCTTCTAATAATAAACACAATCAAATAAATAAAACAGATAAAGTAATTTATTATAGCTTTTCCATTTCTTGAAATGTTTAAACCTTGTTAGTATACTTGTGTACAGCATTTAACATAAAGCAGAGTTATTTCATTCAGTGTTAGTCTTAAAATAGTCAGCTAGTACTTGGAAAAAATATGTAAAGCCAGCGTGTTGAATTTTATTTCAAACATTTTGATTATTATCCAGATTTTACCTTTGTATACAAGAAGACTATATACGTGACTTATTCTAGCTTTTCCCCAAATAGATCACTGTAGCAAAACTAAATGATCAAATGAGCACAGGAGAGTCTCAGAAGTTCATCTGTTTCATTCTTGCTAATTTTCAAGAAATTATTTGTTGTTTGAATGATTAAAAGCTGGAAACTTTGCCATTTTGGTCCATATTTATAGCACAAGAGAGCATCACCTTTTCAGTGAGAATCTTTTTTTAGAGTGTGATTATAAGTTGACGTGTTGACCTGTAGTATGTAATTCTGTCTTTGTGTAATTGGTTTATTGTCATTCCTTGTAGCAGTAGGCAGAATCTTTTAAACAGTTTTAGACTTTTTTGGGGTTTTTTTGCATTGTACAATGTCACAATCACAGACACAAATACACGGTCTGACAAAAGAGTTAAGTCCTTATTATTGGCACTCCAGTCTATACTTTTAGATGAAACTGTGATCGTTATTCATCAGACAGCAACTGCTTTAAGAGTGGCTCGATTAGAGACCTGTCACTTTTAATTAGCACGTGGAAGAGTGAGTGGCGCTGCGGGGGAGTGCGGGCTAAACAAAGGAAACTTTCTAAATACCAACTTGAAGAACATTGAACGCACAAGTCCCACTGAGAGCCTCCAATCTCCGGAGGTGCCTAAAGAATTAGCTTCTAGAGGGCAAGAGAGAAAGAGTTATGGAGGGTATTAGGGTATTTGTGGGGGGTAGAGAGAAAAAAAGGACAGACGGTGTTAATGTCTTTTTCCCCTTGGAACAGAAGCGAGACCCTGTGAGAAGCACTGTGATGACACGCGCATCTAAATTTAAATTTAAATAGTCCCTGAACAGGAGCCCTGCAGCTCGGACCTGCTTAATTGATTGAAGCTTGCAATTGGAGGAGAATCACCATGTTCTGGGGATAAAACCTTGACATTGGGATGGTTGTCTCAGAGGAAGCATTGAATGCTAAAAATAAATAAATAAATAAACATCATTATTATTATTATTATTATTATTATTATTATTATTATTATTATTATTATTATTATTATTATTATTATAATACATGCTTTCTAGGTCTTCGAAGCAGCATGGCGCAGGCTCATCTAAACACATTCCCAATATAGCATGCGTGGAATAATCTCTAATGAAATACTAGCTAATGACAAGCCTCATTTTTCACCGGGCAACTCTGAGTGTTGAAAGATGATTTGTTTCTGTTACGCATTAGTAATCTTAATGGGTAAACAGTGCATTGATGATTATCCCTAATGAAATCAAAGAAAGGTGGGCTAAATGTAGTCTGTATTTAAATCCTCACCCTTGGGTAAATGTTCTTTAATAGACTTCGTTTATTTTCCCTTCAAAGCTATTACCAGACAGCTATGCAAATACTAATGTATGCTTAGACAAATAGGTTATGCTTTTTGATTTATTTATTTTTTCTTCTCCGCCCTGTATTTTCTAAAAAGGCAACCTGCACAATCACATGATTCACCCACAGTCAGGCATGAGGTAAATGGACACTTTCTCTGCACACTTGACGTGTACATGGTACTCTGTCCTCATTCTCCTCCTAATTGGCTGTCAATAAACATTTATTTCGGAGGCAAAACAAAGCTGAAAGGAAACAGAAAAGCAATGGACTGTTGGAAAAGCGGAGCCATCTTCCAGAGGCAGAGAGGCAAGTGTTAAGCAAAGATCTCATTTAAAGTTGCTTTGCCATAGGAGAGAGGGGCACTTAACGTAGCCGCCTTTATTAGCCTATTGCGAGATGTGTATTTGGGGCCTTTATTAGAACTGTGGATCTGAAAACCAGCTTGAAAAGCCTGTTTCAATTTATCAGCCGAGTGTTTTTTTTTGTTGAATAAACCAATGCAGTGCTCTTTCTTCTGCTCTTTCATCGCGCTCTACACTCAACCGAGTGACTTGTTCTTAGAGCACTCCCCCCATAGATGGAAGACCTTTGCCTCTTACTTTCCGTCATACTTTCATCCCTATACACTCACCTCCCTTTTTATCAGCATTCAAATAGGAAATAGAATTAGGCTGTTCCAGGCTTCTTACCCTGATGCTGGGGGGCTTTTAAGTGCCACCCTTCTTAACAGAATGACTTGAAATAATGAGGAGTTTTTTCTTTTCTTTTCCTTTCTTTTTTTTCATTAGATGCAGGCCCACTGGCAGCCATAGCCTCAGCTAGATTTAAAAAGGCCTTTAGACGAAAAGGCATCCTCTTTACCACTCTCTACATTTGCGTAGCAGAGCATTGTTCATTTTCGTCCATTAATTACAGCCAAACATAAAAAAAATCCTGTGAGCAGAAAGGAACGAGTTGCAACGTTTGTGAGGTAGAGTGCTGCACCTGCACTGGAGTGTTTATGCCCAAACTCAAGGAGTCAGAGTCAATAGACACTATCAAAACAGCAGCATTCACCAGCAGCACGACAGTCACAATAGGGTCATGTTTGATCATCGGCTAACAAAAAGCTCACTTCCTGATCAAGAGAAAGCCTCTACGCTTCAACGTGCAAGGGCAGACCATTTGGTCCGAAAACAGAAAACAGTCAGCTGGTAAGGATTTGATGTTGGTATTTTGACTGTAGTAATTGTGGGTATAATTATAAAGCAAAACAGAAAATGTAGGAATTCTTCCGAATGAAATATGAATTTGGTGTCTCTAGCCCAAGCTCTGTGAATGTCTATAAATTTGCAATCCCAAAAACGTATTCCTGCAGCCATACTTTCTGCTCCATTATGTAGTATTTAATTTTCTCCAGTCTCTAAAAGCTGAGGCGATGCTGCCGTTGCCCCCTCATACCCCCACCCCCCCATTGAGGGACAGCTTTGTCTTCTTGTGTCTGTGCATCTCCACGAAGCTGTCTGTCTGAGGACTCTCCTATCCTTACTTCCCACAGTCAATTATGTGATAAATTACTCTAACGAACTGAACACAGATCAGCCCAATTAAGCCTGTAAGTAGTACATGGACTCTTCCTTGGAGTTGTCCACGCTACCGTGGGTGATTTAGAGTGTTTATTTGTAGCACTAGCCTTGTAGCCTAGAACAGGCTCAGGAAGGTTGAAGTGTATGCAGCCTATACTAAGCTTTCTCATGCTTCACATATCACTTTAAAAATTCATAGACAAAGACATGTAAATAGGTATTCATTTTATGTCTGTCTGTCTCCACAATGCTTTTTTTTCCCCTCTCACCATGATTCAAAGTGAATTTTTGAATGGATTAAGCTGAGAGAAAGAGAGACAGACTGATTGAGGATGAATGTTTCAAAGGCACCAGGCACATGAATAGAAGAAATAGAAGAAGATGGCAGGCTATTTGAATATTGATGCACCCATACGTTTCTCCTATTTCCATTAATCTCATGCTCATCAGGGGTAAACAGAAGGAGCCACTGCTGCTCCATTCCGCACACGCCTGTCACTGAGCGAAAGCCGGCATTTTGCTGTGCACGTGTGTGAGTGCACATTCATCCTACTGTCAATCGCGGGACCAAGCCCAGAACCCAGTGCATTAAAACAGAGTGCTTTTCCCTGTCAGGCTGGACAGGTGCTTCCGTAGTCGAGACAGACTCCATTCTCTTTCCCTGAAGCACTAGATAGCCTCCTCTCGACACTGGCACAGTGACGTGGCCAAATTAACAGGCCTATCATGTCACCCTTTCAGGGGTCCCACCAAGAGAGCAGGAAATCAAGTTGTCACGCCAGGCCAGTGGGACTGCTCATCTCCTCTCTGCTGCTCTGTAATAGCATGTGCCAGAAACGAGATGCATTGCAGTGCCCAGTTTACTGTGAGATGCATTCTGATGTCTCATTACTGCTTCTTGCTGACAGATTGTGATTGCGAATTGGGACCTCCATGCTGATCACTCGGAGGGTTTCAGTTCATCTGATTGAAGCCACCGTGTTGAAGGTTTGGCTTTAACCCCCCGACTAAGATCGTCACCAAGAACCAGGCAGTCTTTTTTTCTCGCTTTGAAAAATAATTGCTTTTTAAACCCACGTTCCTTGTTGGAAATTTGTTGTTTAGAGTTTTGGCCTTCTTCAGGATAGCTTCTGATTTGACTGTAAATCTGAGATGATCCACTGTTCAGCGCGAAACATTGAATGGATTGAGTTGAGAAAAGCAGGAAGATTAATGCTGAACATTGTAATGGCATCATAGATGGAATAGTATTACATTTGAAAGATTACTATCCTTGACAGTTAAGATTGTAAAATATTGTAGAGAACCGGAAAAAAAAGTTCATCATTATCACTTGTGTCTGTCTGGTCTAACGGTTGGTTCCAGAGATAGATGGCATGGGGACTGACTCTTGATTCATTGCTTTCAAATTAAACTTTATGAATGCATAAAAGTTATAGTTTCTGCCAAGGCCTGAGATAATGCACATAAAACTGCAACTAACTAGGGTGTAATAGTTGCCATAAACCAATGACAGCGACTCGTATTTTCTTCTCATCAAATACGCATGATTTCTAAATAGCTTCGCGTTCTCAGAGAATTAAAAATAAATAGTTAGCTCTAAAGACATGTTTTTGCATTTCTTTCTTTGTGTTGACAGAAATGTCTTTGGCTGTAATTTTTCCCAATATAGCACACTGATATACTTGACACTGTTTCATATAAAACGATTTCGTTTACACGTACACCGCACTCGCTCTGTCATGTTATGATTGATGTGTTTAGGTTGCCTGGGTTGTTTCTGTCATAACGGTATGGATAAAAAAACATTTCACTGAGCACAATAGCTTTGCATGTTTCTACTGAATGACCCATAAACCATCTCCCACTCACCTACAGTAGTGTCTCTCTTCTTGGTTAGGGCACAAGTCGTAAAAAGTCTAATGACAGTGCAACCTTGAGCTACTTTTATCCTGTCACACTGTCCATCACAAGTGAAGTTGGCGACAGCTCCATCCACCTTCCACTCCACTGATTTATTAACGGGAAAATAAACTTTAGACTTTCGCTCTCTCACGTGTCCCTAAGAGATTCTCTCCCTCTATTCAGCAGAGCTGGTTGTTGTTATTATTTTGTAAAAGGTGTCGGGCTGGT
Organism: Silurus aristotelis; assembly: GCF_946808225.1. Lineage (NCBI taxonomy): Eukaryota > Metazoa > Chordata > Actinopteri > Siluriformes > Siluridae > Silurus > Silurus aristotelis. The sequence goes on along the minus strand of NC_139596.1, from coordinate 12,940,007 downwards.
TTTGAGGGCGCTGTGAGTGCTGAGGGGTTTGAACAGAGGGCTAAGATGTCTTCCCTAAACTGCAGGTGATGGATGGGAGCTAGGCTCGGCTGACAGATGATCTAACAGGTGTTCATAACCAGTTTATAAGAGCCTTTATTTATGACAGGCCACAGCCAAGCTGCTGCAGAGCAACCTCGCCAGCTGCAGCCAGAGGCACCTTAGGGGCCAGATGCAGCGCTAGCCACCGTCAAACTCTGTCCGGAATCATAATTAGCCAATGATTTGTCGGGGGAGGTTACATGGGCACCAAATGAAGAGGAAGGAGGGGATTGGATGCATGCTGTCTGCTAATAATGAGAGGACACTGCTAGTCACTGCAACAGATTGCGGCTTCTTTAGACAATGAACTAATGCTACTGGGTTTAGGACACTCAGTACATATTGTCTACTGGCATATGAACCAGTAATTAAAATTGAAAGAACTATGCATGTGTGTGTGTGTGTGTGTGTGTGTGTGTGTGTGTGTGTGTGTGTGTGTGTGTGTGTGTGCTTGTGTGTGTGTGTGTGTATGTGTGGGTGTGAGGTGTTCTCTAGACATTAAGGACTTATATTTACCATAGTTCTCCATGAAAAGATCCTAATGTTCCTCTAAGCTCTTGTGATAATGTTGTCGAAACTGTAATGCACCACCACTGTAGCATTCCAGCCACATTTTTCCACATGAAGCCACAGGTCCTGCATGAGGATATTCATGTAGCCGTAATGCAGGGCTCTGGAAAATGGATGACCGTGCCACTGGCGGTGACGTGTTTGTTCTCCTATAAAGCATTGCCTGGAGGTGTGGATGCGGAGGGGAGAGGGTGTCATGGGTGTGATAAATGGCCGCTTGGTAACATCTTCACTCCTGACCTCCCACACGTTTGAATAAGCAGCATATTACAGAGGGCTCACTCCATGCACATGAACTGGAAAACATTCACATTTGAAAACTCCAAGAGCATTGTGGGTAATTGAAATGCCCGAGAAGTCAGTATAGGGCATCTTGTAGAAAAATATATTTTGTCTGTAAGGTGCCTGAGAAGTCAGTATAGAGCATCTGGAAGAAAAAAATATTTTGACTGTATCCACTATACATTGACTTTAGTGTTGGTACCATTGAAGAGTGTGAGACTATATACAAAGCAGCCTTTACAAAAATAACACTATTGATGTCATTGTTTTCCAACCTCTAACAACAATGAGTATATGCATGTAACGGTTTCTTGTCATGTTTTCTGCATGTACATTTATTTTGTATTCGCTGCTTTTAGAAAGACATTGAAAATAGCAGAAGCAGGACACTTGTAAATCTTTAGCCTTTAGCTTGTGAACTGCCATTAATCAACCAAATATGAGAATAAAGACTTAAACATGTGGGTTAAATTTAGAACTTAATGGAAAATGTGTAGAAATAAGTTTCAAAATCTTATGTTTTATTTACCATCATTATCTTTAAAATCTAAACGTATTGTTGTGTTGCCTTTAAAATGCTAATTGAGCTTTTTTAATTCATGGCTGCAAATATGTTAAAAATGTTATGACAAAACTCATGTCTTATTTAATGAACATCAATGAATGTCTGGAGAATGAATGTCTAAATAATGTCTAGCATTCTACATTAGCTGCAAATTCTTTATATTTGTCATATTTTCCTTTCATTCTTTTAGTTTTACAAAAATACGATTTAAGTTGAATATTGATTTCACACTTGAAAATTGCAACAATGCGTTTTTTTTTCAGAGTTGTACTTTTAAATTTCCTCAAAAATGGCAAATAATTGACTCAATATTAAAATAAAAGAAATCCAAAGAATATTATTTGTCAAATAACACTGATTTATTCCATCTAAATATTGATTAGACTCAAAATATAAAATATATCACTATTTCTTAGAGATCATGTTTTTTGCATATTGTTGCAGCATGAACTGGTTTAATATTGCAGAAAAATTGAACAGAGATTTCACCACTTCATCTTATATTTTCCCTAGTTACAGTTATTATTTTATATAATATACTTGTAGACCAAATAGACTGTACAGTAATTAATAACTTTTAACTTTTATACTCCAAGCACCTGGTGGTGTTAAAACTGAATTCTAGTTCTCAGCCAGTCTAGATCATCTATTGATACTGTATGGCTTAAAGTCTGGGTATATTTGTTCACTGACTCCAATACATTTTTTTTTTTTTTTTTTTTTTTCATATTTAGTGGTAATGATTATTATAACACATTCTAACTTTTTGAAGACATTTGAACTCATGTAACAAACTTTTGGGTGTCTTTCAATCAGTCTTAATGCTGCTCTGACAGACTGAAATAATGGAAATAACCTTGTAAATCTGTCACGTGCTCCAGTCATTATATCTCAAAGTCATTTATATCACATTTTTATTTCATAAAAGTGATTTTATCTCTGCCTTGACACATTGTACCCAAAACACACAAGGACACAGATTAGGAACGAATATCAAAACACCACAAATCCTATAATTACCAGCTATTAGTGTGAGGGTGACAAAACCTGCCAGTCTATTACCGCAGCTGACTAAAAAGCCATTTAGGATGGGCCACCACCTCGTTGTCAATCGCAGCCATTCAGTGGTGCCCCAGGGGGTTAGACAGGGAGCAGACCCAGACCTGCTGGGGAAGATGGAGTGTTGGGGTAACCGCCCCCGTGCCGTCCTCAGTGGGCCTGGAAGAGCGTGTTCAGCGCTGCGTATCTCAGCAACACCGTATTGAGGGTGAACAGGGACACATGGGCCTATTGAAGGCAGTAACAAGTGCCAAGCGGGGCCCTGACCCTCAACACCCCTCTCCAGTGTCTCAGCCCTCCCTGCAGCCCTGGGAAAGCCACGTGTCTGAATCGGAGCCATCTGCCTCAATTTGCCTAACATATTTGGCCACAATGGCTGGCCAGTTATCCATGACAAAGGGCCACAATAGGCCGTCCTCAGACACGCAGTGAGGCTGGAGAGTGCAGCGTGGACCCATTCGCCTGCACACCAACTGGACAGTGGCTCGTGTTCGACGATTAGCACACTCCGTCCGTCGCCAGCAGCTCAGCACTGTCTCGGGGGATATGGGTAATTACCATCAACAGAAGAAAGGGAGTTTATCAGCAGACTCTTAAAACCCCCTCTCTCTTCAGCCTTAATCAGGAGTAAATGAGTAATATACTCAAGGGTCCTTTCTTCTGACTCTGCTTTTTTGTAATTCGGTATGTGTCAAAAGCATACATTACAGATAACAAGGGATATGTTGTGTGAACGACAGCTATTCGAGGATTAACGAAAGAGGTCTTAGAAAAATGCTACAAAAGGATTAGAGTTTAACAAGTAGAAGCAGAGGAAAAGCCCCTTAAATTATAAAGTGTCAAACTCCAAGGGTAATTTAAAACAAAATGTAGTCAAACGAAGTTAGTTAAATGAAGTTTTTTTAGAATATATATTTTTATGTTGATTATAAAAGTTTAATGTGTCTTTATCAAAATATATTCAACCACGCTGCTTGTATATGTGTGTGTGTGTGTGTGTGTGTGTGTATGTGTGTGTATGTGTGTGTATGTGTGTGAATGTGTACATACATATATATATATATATATATATATATATATATATATATATATATATATATATATATATAATATATATATATATATATATATATATATATATATATATATATATATATATAATTTTATTTTAAAGTTCTATATTATTTAAGTATTATATAGGCAAATGACTGTAATGATACTGTAGTAAAGAAGGTGCATTCTAGTAATATACGCCATATGTGGTTAAGTGACTCTATTTACAATTAATCATTAATATATGTAATATGTAATATTACTTTCTAATTTTCTCTGCTGTTGCTGAGCTTAAAGTTAAGACTAAAGCCGTTTTTAGTGCCAGGTCACTTGACCTTATTTAATTATGAAAATGTTCACAGGTTTTCCCACTTTGTGTATTACAACAGAAGCTTGTAGTCACATCTAAGTTTTATTTATGCTGAAGTCAGTTAAAGTAATTAAATTGGTACAATTGTCAATAAAGGAGTTATTACATGGATTACATTATGCAAATTCATTGATTATGTTATCATGAGATTTAGATTTTTGCATACAGGAGCTTTCAACAAACTATCTACTATATTGTTGTGGGTAACTGGCAGAAATAAGCTGTCTTCTGTTCATCACATATCATGTCCAAAGGTTAAAATCGAACAATTACTGTCATTTTCATGCTTTGTGATAAAAATCATAACACGGTTCCCTCAGGTGGTGTCACTCTTCACTCTTGTCACTTGAACAGTGACCAGCCGTCGAGGAGGGCGGCCCATTCAGCCGAGCTCTCTTTTGACATGGAGTCCTCAATTAAAGTGTGCTGAAGCAGACACAATCCTATTAGTGAGCAGCGAGTGAGAAAAGAGGGCTGGCCCCTTCATTTGTGCTGCCAGAATGATTATCCTCGAGTTGGTAAATTGCACTGAGGCCCCACATGGATTATGGTAAACAGCGTAGTGAGTGAATGCGATGCTGACCACAAGCTACTAGATTCTTTTCAATTTTTATTTTGATGATATTAATTGAAGATGTACTTCAGTAAATTTCCAAACCATGCAAATGATCAGTGCTGTGATAGTACGGATGGCACTGAACACAATTAAATGTTACGGTTATCATACAAAATGGTGTCTCCGTATAGCTAGTTAACCTGCAATAGACCTTCTTCTAATTCATCTGCCTAATATCAACATTGCCACAAAAATTACAATAATGCTGGTAATTATAAAGCCATTAACACGTTCCCCTTTTTTTTTTAAACCACAGCACTGAGCAGTGCTGCCTCTTAGTGGTCAAATCCACTGGTCAGTCAAAGTGTTTTTACAAGGAATAGTGTAAAAAATGATACATGCATGGATAATGTTTTGAGATTCACAGCAAAAGTTAAAGACATGTGCATTTGTAGATAATATTAGGTTTCTCATAGGCTACATCGGTGTTATCATAAAATCCATTTTTTACTCATTTTAAGATTCTCATGTGAAATCATTTAAAAAAAGATCACTTGACATAGCTTTTGAACAAGGAAATAAATGTAAATAGCTGCAAAACAGTGCTTATGAACATCTATTACATGCTGGCTTATCTCCATCCATCTCTGTTTTTTTTTTTTTTTTTTTTTTTATATTATTGTTTAATAAATTAATGCAGCCATGTTTGTTTATGCTAAAACCCTGTTCTGCACTGGGAGTAAATTCGAGTGTTATTTAAAGCCAAGTACTTTTGTCAAGTTGTTGCAAATGGAATGATGGATGGCACTCAGGGCCTGTGCAAGTGAATGCATTGCTTCCTATTTAACCTTAACATCCTCGTTGCTAATGGTTTGTCTGAGTCAGATTTTAAAAGACATAGTGCTGCTCCATTGAAATCAAAATTAAAAATCCACCATACCATATTTCTCCAAGCAGGGAAATACATTATGTGCTGCTAATGTATTGGCATAAAGCAAAGTAACATCCCATCAAGTGCTTCAATTTGGGCTTTTTTCCCATTCATGCTGTTTTATTGCTATGGGCAATTTGTACCACTCAGCATGACAGTGTCAACTGAATCAAGATTAATTTACATGCAAAGGAACACTTAGCGAAGCGGCTTGATAAGCAAACACATTGTCTCGATTGCTGAGCTGGAAAAAAAGGCTTGGGAGAGTGGGACAAAATTAAGGAGCATCAAATGTGATTGCTCAAGGTAGTTAACAGAGCAAAATGGCAAGGTTTTTACCAAGTAGAAGGAGTTCACAATAGATGAAAAAGAATCTACATGGTATTGAATTTGGGCGAGGAGTGAGATATTTATTTCTTATAGTTATATATTAAATAACTATATTATTATTAATAATTATATATTATATTATTATATTAATAATATACAGCCATGGAATTGATCAAATCTAATAAAACCTTTTTATAAATAAATTTCACTACATATTTGTCATATATTTATATATCATATCAAATATATATTATATATATTTTTGTAATAAAAACATATTTAAAATGATTTATTATTAGTTTTTTATTAAAAAGGATTTAATATTTTTGATCAAATATTTTATTCAAAATATTTGAAAAAAGATATTTAATTTACTAAACAATAACTGCATGCCTTACTTTTATACATATATATGTAATTGTACATGTATGTATATGATATATAATTTTAGATATATAGCATTATATTTATTTCATTTATTATTATGAACCCAAGTTATATAAAGACTTGGTTTGGTATATATATATATATATATATATATATATATATATATATATATATATATATATATATATATATATATATATATATATATATATATATATATGAAGAAGAAAGAGAGACACAGTTATTAGTTTTACAGTGCTGAGACACCAGAGGGGAATACTTTTAGGATGTGCTTTACTGTTGTGCTTGAGAGATAAGACATGTGTCTTGTGCTCACTGGCCCCCGTAAACACACCGTAACTGAGCCGTGGAAGTGGTGAGGGAAGCAAGACACTGTGGGATTCACTTGAACATGTGGTGCATTTGCCAGCCTCGAATCCCCTGTCAAAGACTGAATGCAGACTGACAGGAGAATATGATGCCATGGTGCCAGGAGGCCTGCCTCTATTTACAAATATTTCACATAAACAAATTTTCAAATAGCTTTATTCTGAGTAGCCTTTCTGCTCTATTAGACATAACACACAGCTGCCACAAGCACTCAGACACATCATCAACAACCACTGGAGAGAGAAGATAGAGAAGCAAAAAATAAAACAAAACAGCAATGTGGAAAAAGTGTCCTCGGAGAGTTTTGCCACTTTTGTGGCCAAAGTGTGCTTTGGCTCTTTCTAAGCAAAGTAAATATGACTGTGAAATATATCTTATTCTTCGACAAGAAAGGCACAAAGCTCTGATGCACCAGTGCGACTAAATGTCAATTTTACTCACCAGTTACTCTGTCAAAAATGTTTTTTGAATTGTTTCTAAAAGGAAAAAAAAACTCCATTAATTATGTGCACACTAGCATGCCATAATAAAAAAATCTATGCTCATACTGGAGGTGCGCCACTCTCCTCTGTGCACTTCGGCCCGTCATTAGACAGCTGTTGTGCCGTCTGACCTTCATTATATTTCGCTGACATCTACAAACGTGACAGCGTAATGGGTCTTGCTCATCATGCCACCAGACATTAGCTCCTGTAATCAAGCAATTATCAATTTCACACTGATAACTCGCCATAATGCAAACTCTCGGCCTCGTAAATAAGGTCATTTGCACGTCTCGTTTGCTTAGTTTGTTTGTCCTTTTTAAAGCCAGATCTGCTTCATTCCACAGAGTTTGTTTAAAAATTAGCAAACGTTATGATGGCTTTCTTTCCGGCTCCATGGTCGTCTAAGCAACGCATTTCCACACAAAGATAAAGGGTCACTATTATCCATAATGCACCAGCATTATTCCACGTTAAGTGATAACTACAGAGACACTCAGGGCTTGATTTCAATTGCTGTTGCAGTGTAGATTTTTGATTATTGCATTTAATAATACACTCATGAAGTGAGTTCAGGTTTATTAGTCTGGGCAGACAGCGCATCTTCTTTCGAACAATAGAAGGTGCATGAACTTGTGGCTGCTGTTTTCGTCAGTGAATGCAAAACGATCAGCAATCGTTCAGGGCTGGTTGATTCCACACCGCTTGCCCAATCCCTGTCCCCACACTCGCTCGGCTAACAATATCGATTCTTACCCAAAGAATCGGATTCCTTTCGCTAATGTACAGCCGGCCAATTAAGGAATTGAGTAATTGTGATTGCACTGCTTCAAGATCAATTTTGTTGGAATGTGAGATAAATAACAACCTCGGAATGAAGCAGCAAAGAAAGAAAACAGATTTTTTAATCTATTTCATTTTGTCTGGTAAAGATTTCTCATGGCTGCTTCCTACCACACTAAAGGTCAGTTAGCATTATGCAAACAGCACTATGCTAACTAGCTTCCACTATGTTTTGATCTATTGGTCATTTCATTAGAATTTGATGTAATGTGAGAAACTATGATCCATGCTTCACAAAAGAAATGTTTGCTACGCTACATTTTGTTAAGGGAAATATAAATTCTACGCCTCTAAATGAATTACCCACACAGCACACCCATTAGCACACTGGCTTTGTGAACAGGCTATTTGCGTGTGAATGCCATTGAATTGACATTGTGGTGATCATTAAAATAATCTATCATTATTGTCAGAGGGAAAAATGTATTAATGTTGATGTTATTCATGGCCCTATTTTCTAAATCATTGATTATCAATGTTTGCTTAATAGGAAAATAATAAACAATTACGCTTCGACTTGGGGTAGGGTAATTGTATTTCTAATACTGTACACATTAACACCATACTGCTCTCCCCCCAGAAAAAAAAACAAAACAACAACAACAAAAAATAATAAAAGCACCAAATAAAACCCCAGCACAGTGTTGATGGTCTGCATGAAATCGATGAGGAGAGATGCAATTTGTATGATAATTTTATACTAAACAGGGGCTGTGATTTTTTTTTGTTTTTTTTTTGTTCCACCATCCAATTTGTAAGATCACTCACAAACCAAGCCTGGAATATGCACAATACAATTCAACTGCAAATACAGTACAAATAAAACACCGATATACAAAAACAAAGAAGCAGGAGAAAAAATAACCCACACATAAAAGATATGCTCCGGTTTAATATCTTATATACTGGTTACATTTAATTGGAAAACAAACAAAGCAACTGAAGCAAATGTTATGAACGTAGACAGTAATTTAAACAGCTTCTTAGTTTTCTCTGAAAATGTGTTTCTCCTAACAACACTGACCATTTATCTCTGAGCCACACTCTGGTAGCCCTGTACTGTATTTCAAAGCAATCGATATTTCTTATACAGTGCACTTCATCATGCATATTCAGAGACCAGAATTTGACTTGAGTTACAATTTGAGGTACATCCATACATGCAATTATCCAGTGTCAGTGCTTTAATACATTATATCTTCCCCTATACATTTTTTCCCATTTTTTTATCCCATTTTCATCTGCTCTCCTTTTCCCTCTGTTTCCACAGTATTGCAGAATGTCATAGAAGCCAATAAAAACTCACATTTGAAAAGGCAACCAGACATCCAGGTTTATCAACATAGAGCCCTAACCTATTCTCTGCTGACCAGACACATATTGAATGCCCTCACTCTGAAAGGGTTAACAAATTGGCCTATTACAAAACCCCGGTTTGAGACGAACCCCCGCGAAGAGAATGACAGAAAATCATTTAAGTTAAAGCCATTAGCTGCCCTGTGGATAAGAACTTGGCAGGTACTATCAGTGTGCAATTCTTGCCTTCCTGACAGAAGTTTTCGAAGTAAACAGCGAGAAAGCTATGTTGAAGTAATGTTGTTAAAATGTTTTTTCAGTTTCAGTCGCAGCTTGAGCCCATGAGGTTTAAGAGCAAATGTGAAGAAGCAAAGCAAATTAAAATCACCTATACTGATCAGGACCGTTGCTCCTTGGGGGGGTGGAGGCAACAGTCATCATTTTCTCTTAGAACAGACAAAAATCAATGCTTCATCATCCATCTGATAAAAAGGTGCCCTTTGTCTCTCTTCTGAGAAAGATTTTCAGTACGTCCTATTATGGGCAATGAATGTACAATGTCAAGCAGAATGCCATGCCCCTTGAGTAAATGGCTGTTAAGTGCTTAGCTTAAGCCTAGGCTCAACAAGCAGAGCATGTAGCCCTAGCACAACACTTTTTTTGTGCCTGGCAAAACAGACTTTCATTTTAAAGCCGCAGAACATTCGCTTAATTAAGGCATTCAGAATGAATATATGAATGGATGCATTATCAAGATTGGACTAATTACCTTTCCATGGCTGAATCACTCAAGTAGAACCCAGTGACGGGTGACATTTTGAAACAGAAATGTTAAAAGCTTTTTTACCTATTTATATTAATCACATGTAGGCCCGCAGACCAGGCATGGTGCCGTGTAGTGTCCATCATGAATATTACAAACAACAAAAGGAAAAAGAGGAGGCAAAGAGGAGGAAAAAAGAGGAGAATCAGCGGGTTATAGCTTCACTAAGAGGGGACACGGCGGCACTCGTTTTAATCTCCAGCTGCCACTGGTTCAATTTTCTTCGAAGAACGCCACCTATCTGGTTTGTGTCAATCAGCGCATGACTGACAGCTGAAGGGGTGTTCGAGGTGGGCTCTGCTATTGCACTGGATTTGCTGACTCATAATTAAAGCAGAACCAAATGGAATTGAGGAGGGGGAGGTCAATGGATTGGCGCCTGGGAGATGAAGCTGGACTGATTGCACCAAATTATGATGGGCCCAACTCACTGTGATGAGGCCAAACGCACGCCTCCATTTGCTGACAGTTCAATTTCCTCCAAACGTCTCTCATATCAAGACGAGCTAATTATGAGTGAAAAGTTATCAGAGGCCCACCTATTGAAAAGAAAGATTAGATGCATTTTTTTTTCTTTAGTTAGGATCCAAATGTCTGAGTGTTATTTTTGACTACATGCCTACTAAAGAGAAGGTCAAACCCAATAAGACTGTTTAAGATGAACACTACAAAATGTCAGGTTGATCCTTCTAGCAGTGCTAAATTTTTACATAGAAAGAAAATAAGCTATATTTACTTCCAGAATATATTGGTTCAACCATGAGAATAGAGTGCGATTAGAACGAGTGAGCACTGTGTATTTATTTGTCTTAAATGATATTTGACATGCAAGTAAAAAAGAAACGGCTAAAATATCAGTTCAGGAGTTTAATAACTGGAATTGACCTCAAATGCCAACCGAAAATTAAATTAGGGCACTGGAAGCATAGCTAATATATTATGATGACAGACAGTGGGATAAATGTTCATGATTATATTAGAAGCTCAATCAGTGACTGATAAGACATGCTAAAGAAGGGCTATTAAAATAGAGAAAGTGGGTCCAACACACTCAAATATGTCTGTGTAATAAAGACGATTTGGAAGGGACAGATAGTAATGATCCTTTACGAAGCAAGCAGGGACACGTTCAAGATTTCTTTACTCGTAAGGTTTAATGTACTATAATCTTCCCAATTACCATTACATTTAGCAATTAAATAATTTGTATAAATAAATATTAACATTCTTTTTTTTCATGCTGTCAATACCACACCCTTCAAACAAACAGCTGTAAGCATGCAATGAAATTCCACACATTGCAAAGAGCACAGTTTTCATGGTTTATGCTCTAAACTCGTTTGTTTCTCGTGTTTTGTAATTTGAGACGCTGATCATTTTTGTCATGCCTTGTCATGGCATAATATAAAATAAGCACAAGCACGACGATCCGAACAGCAGCCCCGCAACAGTAACATATGATGTTATGAACACGTCCGTCACAAATGGCACACTTCCATAACCCAACCCAACTGTTTTCACCCTCTGAAGAACCATAAAATCCACTGCTGGTTCGACACACAAAGCACGGCAGCACAAAAAAGAGATTTTACACAGAAAACAAACAATGAAGTTAGAACCATATCCCATCAAATACCTCCCCGTTCAACAATTCATCTTGGTAATAGAGATAGAAGCAGGGTAATGCACGGTGGTCTTGAAGCGTGAGATTGAGGATTTCTGTGGCACAATGCATAATTCATGGCCTTGGCCAGCAAAGTGTGTAAGATGGGAATTTCACAGCATGCTAAGAGTAATAGGGATGGGGGGGTGTGGGGGGGTTGGAGAGATGGGCTATATTAGTACTGATTTATTAATACATTTCACTATGCATGCTCTCATTTCAGAGCTACCTAGTAATCAAGTATCAGAATTACCCAAAATTGCCTGAAAATTTCATCTGCATTGCTGTATTTGCCTGCCAGATAATTCTGTAATGGTCACAGGCTATTTCTTAGTCTGTGCAACCTCTATAGCTGCTGTAATAGTGATGGTGGAACCAGAGTGCTTGCTATTGTCTTAACCCGAAATTGTGCTTAAATTATACTAAAATTAAATATTTAACCTGGATTGACTTGGTTTCCTTGTGGTCATTTCGGAGATAATATGAACCCATTCATGAAACCCGATTAAATCTCTAATAAAGGCAATTGGAAATACAAGGCTTTTATATCCTTAGTCTTTACCCTACGATGTATAAATTATGGTAAAAGCTGCAGTATCTGATTTAGGGAGCTTAAGCACACCGCGGAAACACTTTCCCATTTAAATGCCTCACTGTCTGATTGTTTTTCTGCCTGCCTGGCAGTTTCAGATGTGGAACTAAAGATGAAAATGTGACAGTAACAGGCTTTTTAACTCTCCATTGACGAAAAGCCTGTGTTAATCTAAGCTACATATTTAATTTGTTCAGAGCAGGAAAAACAATATAAATCATTTTTAAAACCATTAGATGCTGACTTACATTAATAAAGTCTTAATTTGGGCATTATGCTGGGTTGTTATGGAAGCAGCAGGGTGAAATAGCATAATTAGCATGTGTAATAGGGAGAGCAGGGTGTGGCGGATACGCGTCAAGACCATGGCTGAGTGAGAGAGAAAGACCGGTCACAGGGGCCAATTTCTAGTCTGTCTGTGGGATGTTTGTACATTTGGTTTAGTTTGGTTTAATTTCCACTTTAGTGGCCACGGCTATCCAGGAGCAAACGTAGGATATCTTCATTTGAATGAACTTTGAAGTCAGAGTATAGCAGGAAAAAGAAATACCTTACTTACTCGGAAGACTGCGCTTTTAAAACACTAATTACGGCCACATCTGGCCGTGCAGTCATCTCGAGCAGAGAGCTTTGATGCACATTGTGATTTTGGGCTGGAGAGGTACACTAGGGAAGACTTCTGTCTATTAGGCAAGAGAAGAAGCACTCTGATCACAGCATAGAGCCAAAGTCACAAAGCAGTCTAATAGGGAACACAAGTAATTGACAGAAAATCAAGCCAGGTCTTCAACAGAAATGGCAACCCTTGCCAGAGTCTTGTGTTTAAGGTTGCTGTGTAAAGCATGCAGGAGGTTTAGACAAATTGTCATTGGATTAAGCCAATGCCATGTGTGCGTGCACATACACACACACACACACACACACACACACACACACACACACACACACACACACACACACACACACACACACAAACACACGCACACACACACGCACACACACATACACAGACAAACACACACACAAACACACACATGCACATGCTGGTTTATGTGTGTGTGTGTGTGTGTGTGTGTGTGTGTGTGTGTGTGTGTGTGTGTGTGTGTGTGTGTTTGTGTGTGGTTTATATAACAAATAATATGTGTATGTAACTACCAATATGTGATGATTCTCAACACTATTTAAACCTAAAGTATTACTTTTTTCAGTTTTGGATTTTTATATATATTATAATTAAAAAGTTCTTATAAATAAAAAAACCTGGACTGTCACTTTAACTGTGCTCTTTAACTGTGGACTTGCACAGCACAGTGCACTTTATACCACACCACACCGCACACGGTCACTTTAGGGACAATCACATCAACCACCTTATGTGATTACTGTTTACTGTACATAAGCATACCTTGTATACATAAGCATACCTTGTATATACACCTTTTCCTATATATATATCTTTATATCTTTATATATTTTAATTTTACATAGTTTATTCTCTTTATTTATCTGCCTTCTTTTTTCTTTGTTTTATTTTTCTCCCCCATCCTATTCCCTCATGCCGGACAGTCGTATAAAGCATTTCACTGCATGTCGTACTCTGTATGTATGTGTATGTGACAAATAAAAATTGATTTGTTTTGATTTGATTTGATTTAATAAAGAGCACTTGTATATGTTTGTTCCCAAAAGAAACAAACATGCGTTTACACAGTCATTGAAAATAATTTTGTACTCAATTTATAGGTTATGGATAAAGCCTTTTATCCAATTACCCAATTACAGATGAGCCCATGAGTTCATCTTCACCAATCCAATCGCCATACCACTTAAGAAGATATAATAGCTGGCACGCTCGCTCTGAACTCAGTTATCATCTTTGTCTCCTTTGACACTTTTTTCCCTTTAAAATGTACATGGACATAAGGCAGCCAATGAGTTGCAACACATTAAAACTATGCCTGATAAGTTTGCATATGTTGCAGAACATTGCCCCCATCTGCAGCACTTTCACAATGGTTTGACGTCCATCAAACCTATTATGAAAAAGAAGGGCTGGATGGACCTTCTCAGTGCGGGCCATTATGCACTCGTGACTAGTTTTTATGAACTGAGGGATAAAACTAGCATGGCTTTGCCTACAGAATTTCGATCTGTTAGCATAAATGTCCCAATGACAACATGATTTCCCAAAGACTGAGCACAGCAAGACATGTATTCTGAAGCCTTTTATTTTGGGACAGGTTTTTATGTGTAACCACTAAAGATGTACATAGGCCAACATAATGACTGATGTGATTTAACCCTAGATCAAAACAAAACAAGGCTACCATTTCCAGCACTACGTGTGTCTGCGTCTGTATATGACCTTCGGGAACTGTACAACAAAACATTATTTATCCAATATAAAGCTCGCAAGTCTGAAGTGTATTCTGCTCATATACTTGGCAAATCTCATCCATCTTTCTAAACTTCAGGGCCACTCACTTTAAACAGTTTTTGAGTCTTCTTGAGAGGCGCTTAGAGGACAAATTAGAAGGAAGGTCCTCATATTCATGTGTTTTGCAAACTTCTTCTTCTTCAAAAAACCCCACCAATGCAGCACACATTTAGAGACTCATCATCGCATTACTTGAGAATTCACCCAATATAATTTGAAAATGGAAATGCAAATTGTGTGGTCTACCAGTGGCCCCTTCCATTTATTAATCTAAATAGGTTTCATTTAAATTTTTCACGGCATCAGCTTTATTTGTAAATGTCGCGCCCTATGAATACTGTGGGGTTTTTCTTTTTTCTCGCGCATATTCTTGCTGCCTTTCATTAATATGTAAATAGGAAGTCAATCGCTCTTCCTCCTGACAGTGAACTGCACTACTAGTGCAGTGTGTAATCAGCTTTGACCGCAATTCACTATTTATCATACGGAATGCCAGCTTTGACAGTAAATTATGGGAAATATACTATTATGCCCCTCACTGTTTGGGTGGTACACGTTTAATTGGCGATCATCATTTCTCTGAGCACATAATGTAAATACTAACACATTTGGATATGCTTTACATGAAGCTAATTGTCGAGTTCAACCACCTGTACATATAGTTGTCACTTGCCAATTACGTAACGATGTCAAAGTCTAAAATCTAATTAAACGAATTGTAACTGTATCAGGTGCCTGAATTGCACCTGAAACCTCATTCGGCATAGCTGTGGTCAGGTTGTAGCTGTAGACAACTAATATCTCATACGGTGAATTTGGTGAGCTATATTAGCTGACAGGCTGGTAATAGGAAATATCACTCTAAGCAAAATGCTTGGCCAAATAACAATAAATTCTCCATGAAATGATGAGGGCTACAGCATGCTGCCTTGCATATATTTTGCCATGAATTCTAATTAAGGTGGCATAAACCTGAGAGTGCACGGTCATCACAGCACGATGCCTGAAGCTTGATTGATAATGTGAAGACACAAGGCCTGAGCTGCCTGAGTCCCTCTTTTTCCTTAAATTAATGGCCATCCCAACAACCCTAATAATGCAGCAAGGATGATGCCCCCCCCTCCCCCCCAACACCAGCCACCAGCGCCACCAGTCTCACGACACATACACACAACATCAAGGATACACACTTCACCACCTCCACCCCCCAATTTCAATTTTCTAGAGGCATGGAAAATAGGAGAGATCATTCATTTATCTTGTAATAGCTGGATAATAGATCCATCACAATGGAACATCTGCACACACACACACACACACACACACACACACACACACACACACACACACACACGTACACCACCATTTCTGCTGACACTACACACTAAACACTCTTGCCCCTCTCTCCTCCTCTCACCACCCCGTAACCATCCGATGTGTTAAGTCGATATCCAGAGGACGCCTGAGCCCACCGTTTGAGTTTCTGAGCACATCCACAGTTATGGATATACAGCCTGTGTGCTGCTGTTTATGAAGTGCTGAGATCAAAAGTGTTATTCTCTAAAATGAATATATTATAATAAAATATAAGAATTTTGATTCAGATTTATATAGAGAATGTGCTTTAGAGATTTACATTGTTATGCTGGTTGATTGTGAGTGAGTAGAAGACAAATTATATAACAACAATAGATACAAGCACAACTACATATTGAAAAATAGATTTATCTAAACATCAATATATATATATATATATATATATATATATATATATATATATATATATATATATATATATATATATATATATATATATATATATATATATATATGGTTTATTAGAGTTTTTTCTAGCATTTCAACAAGCTAGTTTGTGTTAATTTTAATGGGAAGAAACAGCAATTTAAGGTCCAGATGTTGATCTGAGTCTTGGTTGAGGCTGAAATAGGGAAGCAGATTGTTCAGGAAGGTTAATGGTGCTGTCACCTGGCCTGGCTGTGACGAGGAAAAGGATCACAGGCTCACCCGGGCTTTTCTCCATCCACCTGCTAAATTAGCAAGGTGCACAAAAGCAATAGCCTGCACTTCGCTACAGCCTGCCAATCATCTCAAAGCGCTCGGCCAAGATGCAACTCGGTGACCCTGGTGAAATGAGAACTGCTCATATACATAGTTATTGTAATGATACTTTTGGCTAGTAATCAGCTATTTGTTTACTGTTTATGCTCGCTGATAGTTGGACTAGTTCAAGCTCGTTCAAATAGATTTCATGCATTAATAAATGCGCAATCGTGTAATAATAGATATTAATTAATGCAAATCACACGTAAATTACAGTTATAGCAATAATTAATTGGATATAAATTATTAAATTACATTTGATTTGCTGTTTGTTATCAAGCAATGTTTTATTTGTTTCTTTAGATATAAATGCGATAATAATAATTATAAAATCAGTGTTTTGAATAATTATTACTTCTTATTGCAGTATTATTTTCTCATAATTTTCTACTTTTTATTATTTGTATACTACTACTACTACTACTACTACTACTACTACTACTACTACTACTTATTATTATTATTATTATTATTATTATTATTATTATTATTATTATTGTGTTGTAATAATAAGTTATATGAATATTGGATAGATAGATAGATAGATAGATAGATAGATAGATAGATAGATAGATAGATAGATAGATAGATAGATAGATAGATAGATAGATAGATAGATAGATAGATAGATAGATAGATAGATAGAAACCTACAGTTCGGTCTTCACTCATAAATTCTGATAATTCACAAATTGCCTCAATAATTCGTTACCGGGTCCGATCGTAAGTGGATAATTGGCACGTTGGCTTTTAGCACTTGGCCTGATGTTTAACACTGAAGTGCTCTTTTACTCACTGCTCAACTTGACTGCCATTAATTGCGCAGGCGCAAAAACTCGGCGTCCTTCACCGTGCTCCACGGCGCTTAATTAACCTTCATGAATTGCCATATTAGCGTACTAAATAGTATGTCATTGCTTATGGTTCCGTAGTACCCTGACATAATATTTAGTACTGTAGTATGAATTAGGACTGTTTGGATGGAGCCCAGGTGTTTAAGGGCCCTAATGTACTGGCCATTAGCACAAACAATTAGCCAGGGGGATATGACACTGGTGCAGGGTTTATTTTTTTCATCCCCTCCGTGTTTACCTTTCGCATTCAGTGGCAAACAAGCCATGTGATGGCCCGTGTGCCCGAAGCGGAGCATTATTCCTAATTAAAAGCCAGGGATGTGTGCCATTAGCAAGATTCATGCTCGGCTACGGGAGAGTTCATTCCGGCTGTTGACTATCCATTGATTATTCATACGGGTTCTGATTCGGGCCCATTAATGCAAAATCAAGTGGGAAGTAAATTTTGTAAGAGCAAGGCGCACACTGATGACGGCCCCACTGAGCATGGCAAGGAGTGTTAATGGAGCAGGTTAGGGGCCTTTAATATCATTGAATTTACAATGGAGCAAATTATTTTTTTCCACACATTTACAGCTCATACACATGGAGCAGACTACACCAGGGGATGCCTATATCTAGAATTTACATTCATTTTAATCCATTCCAGTCTTGCAGGCTTATCATCTTAACCAACACCAGTTATATATATATATATATAGATAGATAGATAGATAGATAGATAGATAGATAGATAGATAGATAGATAGATAGATAGATAGATAGATAGATAGATAGATAGATAGATAGATAGATAGATAGATAGATAGATAGATGTAGCCTATATTTAGATAGATATCAAACAGATATCATATAATATATATATATATATATATATATATATATATATATATATATATATATATATATATATATATATATATATATATATCTTGATATCTGTAATTCTCAAACTTAAAAAGGTCTTCTTTGTGGACAATGACCCTAACATTAAAATGTATTAATTTAATATATAACAAACAAAAAAATAGACTATATGCATAAATTCAAAAACAAACTAACAATCATAAAAACCCAAAAAGGAACGCAAACAAATAGACCCCAACAAAACAAATAGATACACAATAAATAAATAAAATTAACCCCAAGCAAAATAACAAAGAAAAAACCCCAAACATTTTAAATAATTTTAATAATGATAAATTAATAATAATAAAAGCAACAAAAAAAAAAAAAACAGGCAAAAATACAAAGAACAACAATATCATTTTTTTTTGTTTTTTTATCAAAAATACACAAATCAAGCATATCAGGTATTACTGGAAATGTGTTCGTGGGTAATAAGTTCAGATGGACACGTGGGTTGTGAGTCTACACGTTAGCGCCAATCTGTGATTTGATCCAGTGTCACAAATGCAAACTCTCCCGTGGCTCATTGTGTAGTTAAAAATGGATGTGAAAGTAATCGTATCTAATTCCTCTTAAATGTTCATTACAGTTGCAGGTTTCCAGTTGGATGGAGCTGGTCTGCACGAGCTCTGTCCTCTGGTCTTCTTGTGTGAGAGCTGTGTATGGAGAGGTTTAGAAACAGGCTGTGAAGAGTTTGACACAGGCGCCCCCAAGTGTTGCATATACTACATTACAGCATACAGCATCAGGGTTATTTACAGCTGAATGCTTTTTGCCCAGCAAAGTAACAAAACATTTGTGTTTTACAGATGTTTTGCAGGTGTTGTTTCTCTACACCAATCAATATGGAGTATAATACCATTATCTCTAATTATTAAAAAAAAGATCAATGTGGTTTCTGAATGATTCCCAAATGTTTATAAACGTGGATGTTTTTCAGTTTTGTGTTGTATTGTATTGTTTGTGTTGTAAATTGTAGGTGCATCTTTCGAAACCTGAAAAAAAAATCTATCTATCTATCTATCTATCTATCTATCTATCTATCTATCTATCTATCTATCTATCTATCTATCTATCTATCTATCTATCTATCTATCTATCTATCTATACAGTATATTACCCTCAGTTATGGATTATGTTCCAGTGTGATTATTTATTTCTATATTCCAGTTTTATATGTATGTATCAGAATAATGTATAATGCAATTACATGCAATACAATGCATTTCAAATTCCAGATCAAGTTTACAGGATTTGGATGATCGTGTGAACAATAGGAACAGAAGTGTTTTGAACAAAGTGCAAAATACAGAATGTTTAGGGATCCAAAAAAAAAAAATCACAGACATATTTCACATTGCAATCACCTGATTATTTATTCAGTTTTGCGTTTCTTTTCTGTAAGTGTTTGCTTTTTTTTTCCAGTGTCAGAAATAAAGATATTGTTTGAGCTGTAAGCAGAGGAAGTGTGTGAGTGGGTGCAAAATTTCAGCTTGAACTGTGTGTATAAACACAGCACTTACACATGCCTATGTTTTGAAATAATAATTTAGCTGTGAATTGTAGGTGCATCTTTCGAAACCTGGAAAAATGTTTTTGAAACAGAATCCATAAAAAAAAAAGTACTGGTGCGTTGCTGCAGTGAGTGGACATATTATCTCCCTGTGTGAGATTCAAGACAACTGTCCAAAAACATGCAGATAAATGGACTGGCCATACTTATGTGACTCTAGTTGTAAATAAATGCATGCCTGTGTGTGTGTGTGTGTGTGTGTGTGTGTGTGTGTGTGTGTGTGTGTGTGTGTGTATGTGTAGTGACTGGCGAGGAACTGGCATCCCACCCAGGGTGAATTCTCATACCACAGGCACTTGACCGCACCACAACCCTAAACTCGTTACTGATGATGAATGAATGAACAATAATACTCAACCATCAAAAATATGAAATTGAAAGAGTAAAAGATTCAGTTCTCCATCATTAAAAACCTGTGGACTCTGATCATTAGACATGCACATTCTAAGGTTATTAAATCCTACACAAATTCAAACTACTTAAATGCTTCATATGGTGTTTCCACAGTGTATGTGAAAGTTTCCATATTAGTTCTATATAGTATATAGTTTCTATATTGAAAGTGTAGAGGGTGGAGAAAAAGAACTTCAGGGTCTCTAATGAGACAAAACAGTGAGCCATGCCTGTTTGGACAGCAGTTTAGGTGGGAAGTCCTGTATACATTCATCAGGGAAGAGGCCACCTCATTGAGAAGGCATTAATCACCCCAAACCTAATTATAAATTGATTGCACGGTCATGCAAGATGAAGAGGCCTGTCGTGCATTTCTGATCAGCATGGGAAGGCCACAGAGGTTTGCATGGAAGACCAGCAGAGAAGATCAGATAAGAGAAGTGTGTAGGAAAATCCTCTTCATAACTTTTAAAGTAAGCCTTTTCTGGATACATCTGACATATCCGACTGTGCACCAAACTCATAACGTCCGTGGTTGTATCTAAAATGACTTGCAAGTGAGGCGAAGTCCAGTATCGGCAGGGTCTTTTTAAAGTTTTCACTGGCAGTCTTTATATTTGAGCTCACAAACTTAGCGCCATAGCCAAATCCCAGCTGCCTTTTTTCAATCTCTAAAATGCTCAAGCACGTACTGTTCCAAAATTATATTTACCAAATTTTACATCATTTTTGTTTTCAAAACATATATTTATTTCATTACATATATAAGGAAATGTTCACCCTGATCTTCTTTTGTTACTGTTAAACATGTTGACCATACAGCGAGGAAGCCTCCTTTTCCGTCTTCACTCCAGTGATATAGTGTTTCCTGTTTCCTGGTCTGCTTCCTGACTAATATCTTGCACAGTGAAATATGGAAAAGTAAAAAAAACAACAGCATAGTACATGCTATTTTTTTATCTACATTTTTAATTTGTAATGTTCTCTAAAAGCACAGCAAAAGAAAGATTAAAAAAAAAAATATACAAAATATGTTTGTTAATATAACAAATACACGGACAAAAAAAGTCAATGAGAGTTATATGAGAAGCATAAAAAAGGTCAGATGTGCTGCTGCACAAAACAGCTTGATAAACAAGTGTGTGTGTGTGTGTGTGTGTGTGTGTGTGTGTGTGTGTGTGTGTGTGTGTGTGTGTGTGTGTGTGTGTGTGTGTGTGTGTGTGTGTGTGTGAAAACGATTAGAATGAAATGCAGCTTTATTTATTGCACGGTGTATGTTGCCTGTTGCCATCACAACTCAAAAGGAACTAAGTATGGTTAAAGCTAAGAATAAATGATGCTTGACCTACTCGAGACACACAGTTTCTCCTTGGAGCATTGGATATTACAATATACCACTCATGTAAACTCAGGAAGGGCAGGATACCTTTAAAAAGGAAAAGGAAAAGAAAAAATAAACAGAAAATATTAGCAAACGGGCTTGTGTCACAGATGTTGCGTTCTTGGCTTTTGTACACTTCGTGAACAAAATCTCTGTTTCGAACACTCTGGGATACAATCAGTACAAAAATATTAGCGCCTCCTTGAGCTTTAAGTGGATTATCTGGGCTAAATACAAGTACATAAAGAAGAATAAATGAAATTCTGAAGCCATATAGACTTGTTCATGTTGGTTTCCTTGATGCTGAAGCTATGAAGCCTTTCAGAAATCAGAGCATTACCTCAGATCATGTTCCTCAGTATGTTCCCAAAAAAAAAAAAGCATGTTCCTAAAACATATGGCATATACACTAGGCATCTGCTTGTATTCATATCTCATACTTCAAAGCCTACCATTCTAACCTTTTATACGATTTCTGTTATTATCAAAATATTACACTTTCAAAGGACTACTTTTTAAAACTGCACCTTTTGAATTTAAACTAACAGAATTTAGCAGTAAAAGGTGTTATTACAGCCTTTACAACTATCATCAGGGCTACAGTCTTTTCCCAAACTATCAAACATCATGGCCTCATTAATAAGCCCTGCAGACTGGTAACAGCAAAACAACGCAATGTAAACGTTCAGCTAGTAAATCTGAGAGCAGCGTTTCTCATCTAGCTAGATGTTTCACAGCACACAGATGAGCGTCCTGCCTTCGTCGATCTCATCTTGGACCTTGTCCCCGGAGGTGGCGATCTCGGCTTGGGCTGAGAACATGGCGCAGATGAAAGTGAGAGCCATCCCTCCTATTGCCGTGTAGAGAGCCCAGCCTACAGAACACTGACCCAGTTTATACGGCGACGCTTCCGGACCACAGTAGCTGACCACCTTATCACAGCCGAAACCTGCTGGGTAGAGCATCAGTCCGAGCATGAGGAACAGGCCTGGACAGAAAAACAAGGCAAAAAAGAGTTATTGGTTCTCATAATGGGGTTTGAGGAACCCCATGTGTCTTTAATACATAACCAAGAAGTACATGACTTTTTAATAAAGGTCGGCCGATTAATCTGCACCGATAGCTGATTGCTGGAACTCTTGGCTTTCAGAAAAAATCCATATGGATAGTTTTTCCGGCTTCCGATCCCCTGCCATTATAAGAGCGGCCTCTTGAGGTGAATCACTGACACAGCATAACATTTGTTATTACACATCAATTGGCACGCAGCACAGCGAGTGAAAGGAGAGGGCTATATAATTTTTTATATTTATTATTATAAATTAAGACATTTTCATGATTTAATACTGTTTGTAATAAAAGTTTGCATTGAGTGTATGTTTGTTTGGTTTTTTTTATTCAACATCCATTATTTTTCCATCGGTTGACTATTCGGTTATTGGCAAGTACGATCCAAGCCAGTTATTGGTATCGGTAAGATCGGTCGACCTCTACTTTTTAAAATAAAAACGTTACCAGTAGTGAAAAGTTACATAAAAATTCTAATTATAGTTCATATACTTTAGTTATTAAGAGTTACATGCAAACCTTAATTACACAAAAATAAGTACACTAGATCTATTTTATATGGAAATTATTTTGAGAATTAACCCCTGCTATAATTACACTATACTGACCATGACACCCATGTAGGCCCATAAACTGTTGCCACAAAGTTCAAAGCATGCATTTGTATAGAACGTCTTTGTACGCTTTAGCAATACAATTTCCCTTTACTGGACCTGTCAAAATACCCCTGCATACAAACCAAGCGCCATGATAACATGGTTTTGCTGATGTTTGAGTAGAAAATCTCTATTGGTCTACACAGATCTCTGACCTCAACCTCAAGTCCACTAAACACCTCTGGGATGAACTGGAATGCTGACTGTGCAGTAGACCTTCTCTTTTGACATCAGTGCCTGATCACTAATACTCTTGTATCTGAATGAACACAAAGCCCTGAGGTCACAGTACTTTGACAAACTCAGTTCAGTGACACAAAGGTTATATTTTTGGTGTTTTTTAATAAGTATATTTTTTGTTTTTAAAAAAGTATTATTTTGCAGATTCATCCGGCACGTGGTATAATGCTATGCGATACGGCCCACTGCTGGAACATCTGCCAATGACTGTGATATTTTATTTAAAGATGAACGATGCTTTTTTGTACATTTATGGCATTTGGCAGACGTCCTTATCCAGACCAACTTACATCTATCTGAGAAGCAATGGGGTTAAGGTTCTTGCTCAAGTGGCAGCTTGGGGTGGCTGAAATTTGAACTTACAACCTTTGGAGCCAAAATCAAGTGCTTTGATGACCTTCCTCCCTTTTTTTAAACATGACGTTCTCATCCTTTTTTTTTTCCAGATGCATTCTTCGGTTCTAAACCATCGTTCCCGCACCAACCATTGTTTTTTCTTCCCCCTCAAACTTAACAAGACAAAAACTAGATCAGCTTGTCATGTTAATTAAAAACCTAAAGACTTTTTCATGTAGGAAAACCTACTGAACTTTTTTATGCATTGCGATTATTTTTATAACTATAAAATAAACTCCTCTATAAAAAAAAACTTTACCCAAATCCCCAACGAGGCATTTTATTCTTTGTTAAATAACACGTTTTATAAAATCTGTGCACTGAGAGTTTTAGATTATAACGTTTGTCGGTTCCTGTGAATGAGTTGTTAGTATTACATCCACAAGCTCCTCTTTCCCTCTTTACCACCATTGTTTATAAAGCCAGACCTCACCCATACTCTATAAACACTAAGATTCCTTTGAGCAATGTGATATCGTATATCATGCATGACGTTACGTTTGCACTCAAAGGGCCTGTATAGCAATTAATAATGTCTTAGTGCTTTATACATGGCCCATTTGCAGGAGTGAAATCTAAATGTATTTGCAAAATTAATTTTATTTGTCGTTACAAAATGGGTCTACGTTCTTTCTTAGCCGCATAATGCACTCGCTCTGCCATCAAATCGGGCATGCAAGGTCCTGCCTCGCAAGCCTTTCTTCTGACTGTTTAGGAATTGCTCAATACCACCGTCGTAAATATTTCACTAAGCTTTCAGCACAACTATGGATCTCTTATCCCTGGATAAACCCTTTTTGAATGAAAAAAACCTCCCATACATGGAGTTAAATTAGCATTTTTTCTATTTTCTATTACTGAAATTAAAGCTGCTGGTCAGAGACAGTAAAGTGAGTTAATGGATTTGTTCCTCCTCAACTGAAAATAAAGGGAAAGATTGAATGGTGGGTCTGGCAAAGCTTGCCATAGTCAACACTACAGTATTGTTGCTGCCAGTTGCGTTGGGAAGTAGTGCTGATGGAGCGGACAACATGTGGTTGACCTGCTTTACTTCCCGCTGGCATAACAAAAAGTGATTTGATGACTTGCACTCAACCCACAGCAAGATGTACTTCACTAAATCTACTTTTGAAATCTGTTGAGGCCTTAGCATTCCTGATTTTACCTGTATGTTTAAATGCTGTCACATTTTATCAGCATTTTTAAATCATATCTCGAGGTTTGCTACCATGAAACGGTCCATGTTATGCATAGTACAATGCTGTAGATAAGTCGCGAATCTCCGTAAGTCCTGGAAGACGTTATTATGTGTTTCCCAGGCAAGCCTGAACCTCTGAGGCTGTCAGGAATGTGAGGATTGCTTTCGTGTCAGCTTAGAGGCTTTAACATTTGACCTTCATATACACTCGAAACTTATCTTTATGCTGAGGAGGTATAATAAAAAAGCAGGGGCTAAGAAGTGCTAGGCAGGAGATTTACATTGCAGTACTGATATATAATATTGGCAAAAAATATAAGTCATGGGACTGATGTAAGGTCTGAGCAGTGCTGATATTAAAACACCTCTTAGCATGCGCTGTAATATAAAAAAAAATAATAATAATCATTACATTTCATCATATGAGCACAGTGAGTAGGGTTCACTAGTATC
>NC_139596.1:12779056-12909056 GCF_946808225.1 Silurus aristotelis | reverse complement strand
CTGCTGTCTATATGAGAAACCTATTTACAGCAATTATACACAGTCATGCTGTGATTCCATTTACCTAGACAGGCGCATGTGTCCAAAGCAGAAATCGCAGAAGGAAGATTTACTCAAGAGCAATCTAATCAAATCAGAGCGCATGACTTCCCTGCAATAAAAGGCACGCAGGCCAGAGCGCCTCTGATTCTCCAGAGACATCAGAGAGGAATTTCACAGGCCAGGAGTTGCTGAGAGGCGTAGAGACAATGGCGTCTCACGCCGTGGTCCCAGAATGGACCTCAAACGACGCTGATCAGACTCTCGGACCCCCAGTGATGTGGATCAAAGAGACACAGATGTTGCTTCAAAGTCAGAAAGGAGAAATGTTGCCTCAGAGACCGGTCGCACACGGACTGGAATGCGTCCTTGTTTCTCTCTGAATATTATTATTAATATTATTTGATATTAAAAGCAAACAACATAACGTTTCTAAACAGTGAAACACTAGACACAATATTTCTAAAACATCAAGGTTTGGTTTGGTTTACGCAGATTAAGTCTGTATTTTGAATCAAAACCATATGTAATTAAAAAGTGATCCTTGAGTGCATCTTTTTCTAAAGTGAACGAAGCCAAATGAAGAATGAAGTCCAAACCCGGTCTCATTATTTAATATCCCAAACTCCACGGTCAGCATTCTAGTAGAAGACTCGTATGGCTTTCTGCAGCTCCACATTGGGCAGCTTTAACCACTGCATATCCTTGAACAAAGACAAGAATAAAACATTCAAGTAATCTGAGAAAGAAAATACTGAACAATGACTTGCACATAGGACAGTGTGCAGAGTGGCACACTACCATACAGAAATGCTGTGATACCTCTAGTTCAATGCTATTTTACCACTAGTTAATGATTGTGTTATGTATATAGTACGTCAGTCGTTGGCTACACACTATTTAATATGGAAGGTATAATATGTTTTTACTACAGTTCCCTGTCGACTGTTTAGCCCAGTCAGCTATACACCATATAGTCCAGTAAACTGTACAATATTTAGTAGAGTAGGTTATGCATTAAAAAGTACAGTAAACTGTACACTATATAGCAGGGGTGCACACACTTTTTTTTGCATGCAAGCTACTTATAAAACAACCAAGTCAAACTAATCTACCTACTATAAAAATGCATAAATAAAAATCTATTTTTTTTCTACCCACACACCTTTGCGATCGACCGGTAGATTGCGATCGACGTATTGGGCACCCCTGCTATAAAGTATAGTATTGTTATACAATATATAGTAGTGTAAGATATGCATTACATAGTGTGGTATACATTCAAAACTTTTACATCTAAAATAACTGTACTATTTATACAGAAAGCCTTTTACTGTAAACAATACACTTCTTGGTATGGTCAGCTATGCGTAAGATATACAACGTTTTGTTCAGAAAGCTGCATGCTGTTTAGTATGTTCAAAATCTACACATTTTTATACGCTATGCTATACACTACTGTATATAATATGGCAAAGGACACACTATATACAACAGTAAGCGATAAATATTTTAGTAAGTTTTACACTAAATAGTACATTTGGCTAAGGTTATTCACTAGCTTGTAAGTTAAGCTTTAGTATATATATATATATATATATATATATATATATATATATATATATATATATATATATATATATATATATAATGTAATTAATTTTATTGGCACTAATTTTAATTATCGCACGACTAATGCAGCACGCATTTCTGTTTGACCTTTTTTATTTAAAGAAATATATAAATAAATAAATAAATATTAAATTAAATGCAACACATGTTTATTCACAAGGTCCTTTCTTCACTCAGATAAAATTATATAATAAATGGGTAAATAGTTTTTAATCAGTGAACATTTCTGTAAAGTTCTGTTTGGCGCTCTTATAATCTACTTTATTTAAAACATCATAATTACTATAAAGATTTACAAGAATATTTAGTTTTCATGCTCTATAATGAGTACGTTTTACTAATAATAATAATCATACATTTGCATTATGCATCCATATTTGATTGGATTTCAATGTTGATTAGAGTATTAAAAGCTTGAAATATTTTCATTTAAAGTACATTTAGAAAAGCGAAAAAGAGAAAGTATGATAGTATGTGTGAATTAGGTGCATCTGTGCTGGTTCTCTACTAACAATGAAGCTGTTGAGGTTTATTCTTTGTGCTGTTTTTTTTCTTCTCATTTTAAAATGTTACTAAATTTTACTAGATACTAGAATTATACTAGATTTTTTAATACTAAAATCTTGTGTCTAGGACAATATAGCTAAACTTTCATGGGTAAAAAAAATTACCAATTTAGCACCGTAATGCAATTAGGAAGGTTTTACAATAGCTATCTCACTCTGCATACAACCATCACTCTGCATACAACCAATAAGTACATTGCAACTATGGTTACATTTGTTTATAAGTGCATTTATTTAGAACCGTGATTAAACTGTCTGGAACGCACAACTTCAAATTAATCAGAATTGTAAGTTCAGACTGATCATGGTATAATGTACAGTAAGCTATGCATTATTTAGTAAAGTCTGTGATATTATATGTAGTACAGTATGTGATATGCTATCTAATATATTAGTTATTTATAAATAAATAAATAAATATATATATATATATATATATATATATATATATATATATATATATATATATATATATATATATATATATATATATATGTTTACGACAATATTTAAATATAGTATTTTAACCATTGGCTATATATTACTAAGTACAGCAGGCTTATACTACTTTATTGGTTGGTTAAACGCTGTAATCAGCATATAAAACATACACATACATGTTGTGTAAAACATACACAACAATGCCAGGGGTATAAAATAGAAACTAATAAGCACAGTGTCACTTTAAGATTTGTTTTGTGCATGCATTAAACAAAGCATACAAAGCGCTTGATCAACCATTGTTGTGTATGTTTAAATTTTAATAAAAAATGCACTCAAAGTGGGAGGCGGAGACTAAATAAACTTGCAGTCTGCCACTTAATATGTTCCTGAGGGATTTTAACTATGTTCAGAAGACTTGCATTCGGGTTTTATACTATACTATGGGATTCTTTCTAATTCACTTTAGAAGGTTAAAAAATCTTTAATACAGCAGATTTCAGATATTTCCTGCAGGGGGTTCTACACTATGCAGACTATTTAGTACAGTAGGTTTCATTCCAATTGAATGAAATTCATTCTATAAAGATGTTAAAAACTACTAAGTACAATAGTTTTTTTTTTATCATACTTTTATTTAACTGCAGGACTAACACTATGTGGTACAATTTAGCAAGGTATACACGATTTAGTATGATAGGATTCATACCAATGATCTAAAGAAGATTAAACCCTATGTAGGATAAAAGGTTTCAGAAAATTTGGCACAGTAGGTTTCATACTAATTTATCTCAGAATGTTCTACCCTATGTAGTATGGTAGGTTTCATACTATTATTTCTTGCAAGAGTCTATATATTACTTAGTACTTTAGTTTTCATTATAATTCACTGTAGAAGGTTAAACAATACTAAATATAGTAGCTTTCATACTGTAATATCACTACAGGAGGGTTAACCTATTTAATTCAGTAAATTTTATATTTAAATTCACTTTAGTAGGTTATACAGTATTTAGTATGGTTAAGTAAGTTCCATACTATTATTTTACTGCAGTAATTTATATATTACTAGTACAGTAGTTTCATAGCATATAAAACAGTGTGTTTATTTTTTTATTTTATACTATTTCACTGAAAACAGGAATACATTTCGTAGTATAGTGAGCTTCATTCTAATGTACTTCAGGGGGTATGGCAGGTTTTATAGTAATTTACTGCAGGATGATCGATGCTATTTAGTACAGTAGGCTTATTATCATTTCAGTGCAGGAGTTCATATAGGTTTCATACTAATTCAGTACAGGAGGGTATACACGATATAATACAATGTGTTTCCCTCTATTTGAAATCAGGATACACTATTTACTACAATAGGTTTCATGCTATTTATTCACTGCAGGATGGTACAAACCACTAACTATGGTAGATTTCATATTTGTATTTCACAGCAGGAGGAGATACACTGTGTAGTACAGTGAGTTTCAAACTTATATACTTCAAGAGGTTTTATAATATGTAGCATAGCAGGTTTTGTACTATTAATTCACTGCAGGAGGTTATATAATAAGTAGTACAATAAGTTTCATACTAATTCACCGAAGGAGGGCACATTGGGTTTCTTTCTAATTCACTTCATGAGGTTATACAATATTTAGTACGCTACGTTCCATACTTATTTACTGCAGGAGGTTGTACACTATGTAGTACGGTAGGTTTCGTAATGCAATTTCAATGCAGTAGATTTCATACTATAATTTCCCTGCAAGTGCTCAAGTATTAGTACGGTAGATTTCCTATTATTTTACTGCAGGATGTTATACACTAGTAAGTATGAAAGGTTTCATACTATTATGTCCCTACAGGAGGGTATACATTATGTAGTACAGTGAGTTTCATAATAATTTACTTCAGTAAGTTATACACTATTTAGTATGGTGGGTTTCATACTATTATTTCCCTGCAGGAGAATATACACTATGTAGTACGGTAGGTTTTATACTAATTCACTGCAGGATGTTAATAACTACTAAGTATGATAGGTTTTTATCATAAATGTATTTTACTGCAGGAGGGTAAACACCATGTGGTAAAGTAGGTTTCTTACTAATTCACTACAGTAGGTGAAATACTTTAGTACAGTGAGTTTTGTGCAAATTCACTGCAGGAGGTTCTATACTAGGTAGTACGGTAGGATTCATACTATTATTTCATGTACCCGTGAACAGAAACACGGAGGTCTAAGTTACGGATTTCTACATTTCTTCACATATTTAGGTACATTTACATTAAAGGTTTTATCCAAAATGTACAACATAAGTACATTTGTATTAGTAACTAGTCTGTGTTTTTTTTTTTTTTTTTTTTGCGAAAGTTTATCCATGTGTCTTTCACAAGCTTTCAATGAAACAGCACCATCCACGATTACTCGTCCTCCTTCTGTAGATTCCGCTCTGCTCCTCTACACACAAATCTAAGAGAGATTCGTTTAGGAGAGCAGGAATGAAGGAGGGCAAAGTCGACTTTAGCCTTAGCGTGATAATGGAAAATGTAATGGATCACAGAGAGAAGACCAAACTACTTCTTTGTGCAGCAACATTTAGTATTTTACGAGCCTAGAAATAGTGCAAAGGGAAAAGAAAAGCGGAGGTGCCTGAAACGTAGATCAGGAAAATGGGAAGAAATGGAGGAGTGGTGTGGAGCAGTGAAGAAAAAAAAGAAGCTAAAGCTGACCTGTGTGCTGGAGAAGTCTAATTCTTCTCCTCCCGCTGTTGTTCCTCTCCACTCCGGCATTGTGGCCCATTCAGGAAGTCTTCAACAGGATCTTCCCCTCTCTCTCTCTCTCTCTCTCTCTCTCTCTCTCTCACACACACACACACACACACACACACACACTTTTCATCCTCTCCTTTCCGTCTCTTTTGTCTTCCTTCCCACCCTTCATCATTCTTCTTCCCACTTCCCCCTCCTGCTCTCTTTCCTTCGTCTCTTCTCCATTTTAGTCTCCAATCCCCCTCCCCATATATTCCTTTACTTTTAAACTACTCTTTTATATTTTTCCTTCCTTCTCTTTCCTTCTATTTAACTCTCCCCCCTTTTTTCCTTCAGCTCTTTTACCTTTTCATTACAATAATCACCTCTTTTTAGTCCTTCAACTCTGCTTTTCTGTCTTCATGCTGTCTTTTTTTTTTCATTTTCCCACATCTAAGTCTTTTTCATTTACTTTTCTGTGTCTCACACACACACACACACACACACACACACACACACACACACACACACACACACAATAAAAGGATTAATTAAAGGACTTCAATTAAATTAAAGGACTCAGTTTACAGTCTGTGTGTGTGTGTGTGTGTGTGTGTGTGTGTGTGTGAGTAAGACTAGTTTTTCCTTGTCAGGGTTAGGGTGGATCCAGAGTCTATCCAATGAACATATGGCATGAAACCCTGCATGAGATCTTGTCGATCACCAAATTTCATCTGATAGTGGCGCTAGAATGTTGGCAGCCCAAAGCCAAGATGTGTTTTAGAACAATAAGCCGAAAAGGTGGAATAACAATAGAGCACCCAGACGCTTTCAGTGCTTGGCCCCCTAATAACAATAACAAAAACGATTTGTTTGTGGAGTTATTTAATGACTTTAAGTTACTACCTTTGCTTCTCAGAAACAGTGGGCACAAATCACGAGTGGTTATGATAATAATAATAAGAAGAAGATGAAGAATACAATGATCATGAAAAATACCTAGAACATTTTAAAGCTTGCAAAACTGCAGGGAAAACAGGCCAATAAGAGTAATCTTTACTCTCTCCCTACTTCCTCTGATCTCTTAAGCTCCACACAGACTTCTTTTAGTTTTTAAGCCTAAAACTCTAAAACAGCCTATTCCTGTTGCAGCCTGTATGAGTGTTAGTTGGTGTGCAAACATAAAACCATGAGAATAACAGGCTTGTAACTGACCTTTACCCTTACTGACAAGCACACACTCCAGAAAGTCCACGACACTGTAGAGAACGTTAGTCCTTTCCCACTTTAACAATTGGGCCATTTATAGTATTTTGATTTGAAGTTTGTAGCACTGATTTTAGCTCTCATGATTAGTTGGGGCCTTCTGTTCTGCTCAAAACTATCCTGCATTTGTTTATGGCCAGTTAGTGGAAAATGGCAGTGCTTGTATTAATGGGTGCTTCTTTTACAGCTAAATGCTTGCACTGTTTATTTTTTTTTTCCCACACTTTCAATTTGCTTGAAAAAAACAGCTCAGTTCTCATATACAGTACTGTGCAAAGTAAAATATATTGCTTTAAAAAAAATGATAAAAATAAAAAGTTTACAATAATTAATTCTCCTTCACTTTATGGAGCTTCTCATGGCAAAACTGTGCTCTGAGTTGCGTCACAATCTGAGCTCAATACACAACACTATAACATTCAGAGGCAATTTAGTAATTAGTATTCAGTCTAGGTACTGTCAATTTTTTTTTTCGTGATGGGAGAAAACCAGAGAACCCAGGAGAAACTCACATGAGCACAACTAGAACAAACAAAGACACAAGCAGATATCCAGGATCCAATGAGGGAGCTGTGAGGTAGCCCATTAAAACCACCATGCTTGACAATTAATATGTTTTTAAACATAAAATAAAATAAAATCATATCCATATTTGTTTTGATTACAATTTGTCTATAAACATTTATTGAGGTTCTAAAAGAAATTGACTGAGGTTACTTTTTTGTGATATGCAGAAATATCTTTTTTTCCTGGCAATCTAATGCAGACAGCATAAAAGAAGGTTTAGGGTATGTACATTACATTTACTATATATATACCCACACACACATATATATATATTTATAAATATATACAGTGAGGAAAATAAGTATTTGAACACCCTGCTATTTTGCAAGTTCTCCCACTTAGAAATCATGGAGGGGTCTGAAATAGTCATCGTAGGTGCATGTCCACTGTGAGAGACATAATCTAAAAAAAAAAATCCAGAAATCACAATGTATGATTTTTTTACTATTTATTTGTATGATGCAGCTGCAAATAAGTATTTGAACACCTGAGAAAGTCAATGTTAATATTTGGTACAGGAGCCTTTGTTTGCAATTACAGAGGTCAAACGTTTCCTGTAGTTTTTCACCAGGTTTGCACACACTGCAGGAGGGATTTTGGCCCACTCCTCCACACAGATCTTCTCTAGATCAGTCAGGTTTCTGGCCTGTCGCTGAGAAACACAGAGTTTAAGCTCCCTCCAAAGATTCTCTATTGGGTTTAGGTCTGGAGACTGGCTAGGCCACGCCAGAACCTTGATATGCTTCTTACAGAGCCACTCCTTGGTTATCCTGGCTGTGTGCTTCGGGTCATTGTCATGTTGGAAGACCCAGCCTCGACCCATCTTCAATGCTCTAACTGATGGAAGGAGGTTGTTCCCCAAAATCTCGCAATACATAGCCCCGGTCATCCTCTCCTTAATACAGTGCAGTCGCCCTGTCCCATGTGCAGAAAAACACCCCCAAAGCATGATGCTACCACCCTCATGCTTCACAGTAGGGATGTTGTTCTTGGGATGGTACTCATCATTCTTCTTCTTCCAAACACGTTTAGTGAAATTATGACCCAAAAGTTCTATTTTGGTCGCATCTGACCACATGACTTTCTCCCATGACTCCTCTGGATCATCCAAATGGTCATTGGCAAACTTAAGACGTGCCTGGACATATGCTGGTTTAAGCAGGGGAACCTTCCGTGCCATGCATGATTTCAAACCATGACGTCTTAGTGTATTACCAACAGTAACCTTGGAAACGGTGGTCCCAGCTCTTTTCAGGTCATTGACCATCTCCTCCCGTGTAGTTCTGGGCTGATTTCTCACCTTACTTAGGATCATTGAGACCCCACGAGGTGAGATCTTGCATGGAGCCCCAATCCGAGGGAGATTGACAGTCATGTTTAGCTTCTTCCATTTTCTAATGATTGCTCCAACAGTGGACCTTTTTCACCAAGCTGCTTGGCAATTTCCCCGTAGCCCTTTCCAGCCTTGTGGAGGTGTACAATTTTGTCTCTAGTGTCTTTGGACAGCTCTTTGGTCTTGGCCACGTTAGTAGTTGGATTCTTACTGATTGTATGGGGTGGACAGGTGTCTTTATGCAGCTAATGACCTCAAACAGGTGCATTTAATTTAGGATAATAAATGTAGTGGAGGTGGACATTTTAAAGGCAGACTAACAGGTCTTTGAGGGTCAGAATTCTAGCTGATAGACAGGTGTTCAAATACTTATTTGCAGCTGTATCATACAAATAAATAGTTTAAAAATCATATATTGTGATTTCTGGATTTTTTTTTTTAGATTATGTCTCTCACAGTGGACA
Source organism: Silurus aristotelis (assembly GCF_946808225.1). NCBI lineage: Eukaryota > Metazoa > Chordata > Actinopteri > Siluriformes > Siluridae > Silurus > Silurus aristotelis. The sequence continues at coordinate 12,900,000 of NC_139596.1, read as the reverse complement.
TGCATCTACGATGACAATTTCAGACCCCTCCATGATTTCTAAGTGGGAGAACTTGCAAAATAGCAGGGTGTTCAAATACTTATTTTCCTCACTGTATATGATTTGTGCTATTCCGTAATCAAGAATGTAAAATGTTTAAGTCTATTATTATATTAAATTAAATAATCTGATTAAGATGAGAGCAGTCACATTACATTATAATTTTGTAGTTTCCTGTTATTCTTTTCAATCATATGTTCAATCAAACACATGTTTCAAGAAGCCGTTGATCATATATGAAAGAACAGCACACAATAGTAATAGGTTTATCATAGACCCTAAAGCATATATTCCACAATATCTGCAGGAAAATGAATAATGGGTGAACTTTTCAGGGAAATGAAATTGTTGCCTGTAGACGGCCGTTTAACATTTGATTGCTTTTCTGTCAGGGGAAAAAAACGTTTATATTACGAACCATCTGGACCATGCCTGTATGTCCATCATCAACCGTCTTGAGTATGATGTCTTATCCACCTATGTTTAATTTATGTAAAGATAAATTGCACAAGTCTTTCTTTTTATGATCCAGGGAGAAAGATAAAACAGAGTGCATGTATCTTGTCGAAGCAATCATCTGAATTGGACCTGAAGGAACGCAGTCTGCTGTCAGCTCCGAGAACTGCGCTTGGTGTGCTGAACTGTTACGAATGTGATGAGCTCATAGTTTGAGGAACGGTTTATAGATCATGGCAACATGTTCCCTCGGTATATGGGAAAAAAAGACCCCATAAGGCCAAGTTGAGCTGAGTGTGTTTACAAGCAGCGCACAAATATTTAGATTAAGTGTGTGTCATACTTGAATACGTAAGTAACTCAGAAAGGAAATGTGGCTCCTGATAGAGCATTACTCCTTTCCTTGTAATGTCCCAAAACAAATAAGTAGAAAAGAGCGAACACTCATCTTTCAATATCTTTTCTCAACAACATCGTAGTTAACATTCAGCATGCATCTATTCAGCAATATATATATATATATATATATATATATATATATATATACGCTTCAATTAGTAATAAGTAACGCTTCAATAAACACAAAATAACTTTCAACGTTATGACCTCATGATGTGCTGGAATGAAGTGCTCAGAGATTTCACTACACAATTCAACACTATATCACATGCCAAACATAAAGCTGCCAAGTTGGCTTGACCTGCCAGAAGTCCGGTTCAAGACAAACATTACCAAATCTCTGTGAATCCTATGACGAAACATGCAAAAGTCTTTCAGAGTTGACATGTAGTTTTCCCAGATTTAACTCTTGTTCACATTTCTGAATATGCAAACCTGTTGGAATTTAGTGCACATCAGTCTAATAAATATATGCTTTACATTTATTGATGCAAATCATATGACCGGTGCTCCATTCAGTATATTCCTGACACCTAATCCCTGAACGCTAAACGAATAATTAGAAACTGACTACGACATATTAAAGTTTAGTGCTTGTCTTTAGACACAAGACACCCATATTCATTTAAACCGAACAATCAGAAATACTGCGATGCTCTGGTTTTAGACCAGACACACAATCTTGGATGGACATGGTGTGTATAATATGTCAGATGCCCACTTACAACTGAGCAGATGATAATTAAAGGTCTTGCTTTTTGAATTTGAACTTGTGACCTTCCGATCCAAAGTCCAATGTCTTAACTATTGAGCTACAACTTCCCATGGTGTGAAACTATTGCTGCCACAAAGCACAAAACTGTGTAGAATGAAACACTGTATGTTGTAGCATTACAGTTTCCCTTAACTAGAATTATAAGGCCGAAAGCTGTTTCAGCGTGACAATGAACCTGTGTCCAAATAAGCTCCATTAAGACATAGTTTGTCAGGGCTGGTGTGTAAGACCTCAAGCTGTCCTCACAGCAGTCCTCTTCTCACTCTCCTCCCCACTGAACACATTTGGGATGAATTGGAACGCTGCATGCACCCCAGGCCTCCTCGTCTGACATCAGTGCCTGACCTCATTAATGCTTTCGTAGCTGAATGAACACAAATCCTCACAGCTGCACTCCAAAAATCTATAGGAAAACTTTCCCAGAAGAGTGGCGGTTACTGTAACAATAAAGGGTAAAATAGTTCTGGCACATATGTGTGTGTATGATGGTTAACAAAAGTTTAGGGTATCATAGAGCACGTTCGATATAATTTAATTTTTTATAAATTGTTTCTTTTTATTGCCTATTGTCTTACATAATGTGGATTATACTTATATGTCTTTTTTAATCTTTGTATAAACTGTTCTTTACAGAAAAACTGACATTTAATTGTTCCATTGAAGAATCAAATGGTAGAAAAAGAGCCCAGGAACTCATGGACACACACGTTCACAAAGGTACATTTTGAACAAATACTAGATTTATTCATGTATGTCTGACCTGAGAACTATCTGGTTCTGTTTAACTTTTTTATCTAAGAAAAAGAAAAAAGACTTTCATGTGTAACAGCAAAAAGATAAATATAAGATAAATATTGGTATTCACTGGGTTTTGGCTCCCCCTAGTTGCTCCTTGTGTTGTTAAAAAGCTCTGCTGAAAAGCTCTCATAAGGATTCGATGTTTGATCCATTTTCATTCCAAAACAAATCAAATGAATATACTACACATTTCATTATCCCACGCTGGGAAACATAATGATGCCCTGTGATAGACTGACACATTAAACTGTTGTTTTTGATGAACAGTATCACGGCAGTAGTGTTGTTGCATTGCAGTATAAATATCCACCAATTTGTACAATTTATTTCAAAAATTACTTTGAGTCCTAACAATAGATTTTGGAGGAACAGGTTAACATTTAGCTAGTGACTATAATAGTACTTTAACAGTGTAGTACATATATTGCATAACCCTATAATATGCAGTTAAGAGATAACATACAGTTAGACAGCGTACAGACTTATAGCTTGTTTTAAGCACCTTTGTCCAACTGTGTTCAACAAACCAGGTGCCAGCTATTACTACATACAATATAACTCCATTAAAAAAACATGCACAAAAGACTTGCAACTAGCTCAAAAGTTCAGGCATTGTAACAACTAAAAAAGTTTTTTTTCAGCCTTTGCATGGAAAAACATGGTCACCATGGTGCAAACATCTTTTCTAATATACTGTACTGGCATATTTTCCCTTCTAAATGTTCCAATTTATGCAAAGTATCTTTCCTAAAAACACTGTCTGCACTTAGACTTTGTCCCAGTTGGTGAAAATGTATATCATCTATTTTATTTAATAGATCTAAGATCTTGTTAGCCATAGAGTATTTTTAAACTAGCTTAATTTGGCCCACCGTGCAAATCCTGTTCGTTGCTCTTCTGCCACCAGTGAAAATATTTATAGAGGGATCACGAGGCGGCGTGATTCTTGTCACAATGGGCCTCTGGAATTGCTTGTTATAATTTTATAATCAAAGAAACACTGGCGCACAAATAATTTTTATATCAAAAGCACTTTGAATAACAATGAATAATGTCACAAAGCAACTTCAATGACATACGTACAATCGAGTTCAATTTATTCCTGTAAATCTTTCATAATGAGTGAGGCAGAAGTGACTGTCAAGGGAAAAAAAATAGGACGAGATGAGGAAGAAATCAAGCTCAGAAGAAATCATCGGCATCTCTTTGACTTTAGATTTATATTATAAATAATTCTTATCTACAACTGTGTACTATATTGTTCAAATTTGCACTTGTATAACCAGGATATTCATTATAGTTATAGTCTCATATTTTCTTAGACCCAAATTTGGACACTAAGGAAGGAGAAAAGGATTTGTACCGATTGGCCAGGCAGAGGGACCGAGCTGGGAAGGATGTACTGCAAGTTAGAGCAAAGGTAATGGAGATGAAAATGTGTTGAACTAGTGAGGAGAGTGTGTTGAGAAGATGGAGGGAGTATTTTGAGCAGCTAAGGAAAATGAGAGAGTGAAGGTTGGATGGTGTGGATATTGTGAAGCAGGAAGTGGATAGGATTGAGGATGAAGAGTGGAAAGTCGGTTGGACCAGATGACATACCTGTAGAAGCGTGGAGATGTTTAGGAGAGATGGCAGTGGAGTTTTTACCCAGATTGTTTAACATGATTCTGGAAGGTGGGAGGATGCCTGAGGAATGGAGAAGGAGTGTGCTGGTACTGATCTTTAATCATAAGGGAGATGTGCAGACCTGCAGTAACTATGGGAAAGAGTAGTGAAAGCCAGGCTGAGAGAAGGGGTGACCATCTGTGAGCAACAGTATGGTTTAATGCCAAGGAAGAGTACCACAGATGCATTATTTGCTTTGAGAATGTTGATGGAGAAGTATAGAGAAGGTCAGAAGGAGTTGTATTGTGTGTTTGTGGATTTAGAGAAAGCGTACGGCAGAGTGCGGAGAGGAGTTGTGGTACTGTATGAGGAAGTCAGGTGTGTCAGAGAAGTATGTGAGGGTGGTGCAGGACATGTATGAGGACAGTGTGACAGCAGTGAAGTGTGCAGTAGGAACGACAGACTGGTTCGGCTCTGAGCCCTTTCCGGTTTGCAATGGTGATGGACAGGTTGAAGGACTAGGTCAGAAATGAAAGATGATATTGTGATTTGTGGTAAAAGTACGGAGCATGTTGAGAAGAGCCTGGAGAGGTGGAGGAACTCACTGGAGAGAACGGGAATGAAAGTCAGTAGAAGTAAGACAGAGTACGTGTGTAAATGAGAGGGAGGGCAGGGGAGTGGTGCGGTTGCAGGGAGAAGAGGTGGAGAAGGTGGAGGAGTTCAGGTACCTAATGTCAACAGTGCAAAGTAATGGAGAGTGTGTTGGAAAAGTGAAGAAAAGAGTGCAGGCAGGGTGGAGTGGGTGGAGAAGAGTGACAGGAGTGATTTGTGATAAAAGAGTATCTGCAAGAGTGAAAGGGAAAGTTTATAGGACTGTGGTGAGACCTGCGATGTTGTATGGTTTAGAGACAGTGGCATTGAGTAAAAGACAGGAGGTGGAGCTGGAGGTAGCAGCGCTGAATATGTTGAGGTTTTCGTTGGGAGTGACGAGGATGGACAAGATAAGAAATTAGTTTATATAAGAGGGACAGCGCATGTTGGACGTTTTGAAGACAAGGTAAAGGAGGCGAGATTGAGATGGTTTGGACATGTGCAGAGGATAGACATGGGGTATACCGGTAGGAGAATGCTGAGTATGGAGCCACCTGGAAGCAGGAAAAGAGGAAGACGGGGAGGCCAAGGAGGAGGTTTATGGGTGGACGAGGGAGACGGATGGAGACAGACGGTATGGAGATGGATGATCCGCTGTGGCGACCCCTAATGGGAGAAGCCGAAAGAATAAAAGGATTTTCTTAGTCCCAAACCAAGGCACAGTAGCTAATCTGTTTGTAATTGCACTCCAAAGATATCTAAGTAGTTCTATCTAGTAGTAATCTCAGGTGTCTATGTGAGGGTCATCCTCCACAAAAGTGAATGTTTTCCAAATGATAAGGTCTCCTTTCACATGTAGGGCATCAAGATGAATCAGTCAGGAGAGATACTGTAAAAACAAAAATTTTGGTCACTCTAAAGAGTCCATTTAAAATTTCAATGAAGTTTAAACTGCACAAACATGAGAACCTTTTGACCAGCTAATAGGGTGGGACTCTGCCGCTACGGACGAGCTGCCAATAGATTATCCAAAAGCTGATGGCATCAAAAAAAAATTAGATCCTAATAATGTTGGTACCATTTGAAATTACTTACTAGTTTTTTTAGTAACCGATTATGTTCGGCTTTTAATTGTTTGTCCTCAGTTAAACCTCATTTCTTTAAAAGAAATGAAGGTAATACTAAACAAGCCTCCTCATGTGCTGCTCCTTCCTTGTGGACCACAAGGTGTCTCCCTCTTCATATAGTTATTTTTCCCACAAGCCCTTTACTCCAGGAGTGTGTGGGTGGCACTGGCGCATCTCTGTGCAGCACCACTGAGTCCTTTATTTGCTGGAATGTTCAGCTGCATGCACAAAAATAGCTGTAATAATGAATTATGATTGCATTTTTACAGCATTACTTTAAATCCTGAACACAAAAGGGCACTGATGTGCAACTGTTTCTGTGTGTGTGTATATGTGTGTGTGTGAGTGGGGTGTGTGTGTGTGTGTGTGTGTGTGTGTGTGTGTGTGTGTGTGTGTGTGTGTGTGTGTGTGTGTGTGTTTGTGTGAAAGAGTGTGAGTGTAAGTGTATGTCACTGCCCTAAAATAACAGCAATTCTGCAGTAGTCTTGGCACACAGTGTTTAAGCTGGGATAGTAAGCAGTTTAAGCTCCTTCGACTCAGCATTAATCATTCACAAATAAAGCCACATAGCATCATTCAGGGGTTTATTTTTTAATAATTCCTAGTTTTAAACAAGTAGGAACATCAACTGAGAAGCTCAATAGTCTACGCTTTATCAGTCTGTAAGAAGTGTATTAAAAATGTCATGCCATGGTGCTGTTTAATTCTCAATTGTGACAAAAAGATGATAATTCTCTATAACAGCAGCTCTGACAAATTATATTAATCTACTGTTCTATTACTGTTCCTGTAGAGTCAAATGTGCTGTTGATTTGGTAAAGCGTTCTGTGAAGAAACAATCATTTCACATTTTTGAATGCAGTGTCCACTACCAGTGCTTGTAACAGACTGAGGTAAAGCTGTAACTTTGTTTTCTGGAGCAGCTTTAGTAGTAAAATAGTAGTAATAGTAATAATAAAAATAATATTTTTAGTATTGAGTATTTATTTTGAGTGATTTAAAAAGGTCTTTCTGTGGGGTTATTTTTTATTATATCTAAGTAAAGAAAGGGTGTCATCAATAAATGTGTGTTTCATTGAAGGTTTTAATTTAGCCTATTTTATATTTATTTATATTGTTAATAAAGAAATGCACTGCATGAATCGCGCATTAGGAAAAATCTGTGCCGATAAAATGAATTTGCACTAATGCATTATTAATGTGTTAATTTTGACATATATAAATGTAACCGTAAATGTAACCGCAATTTCACAAAAGGTAAAAAAAAAATTTTTTCCATTGAACCAAAGTGACCAGTCAAAGTCATGCATTTCATAGCTTACATAATATTTAAATTTCATAAGCCCCCAATGTAAAGCGCCTTCCCACATCTTTTTTATGCACGTTTTACAACCATAAAGGTCGTTTTGAATTGCCCAAAAGCAGTCTTCATTCATTCAGTGAACAATTTTTTACTGGCTGAGTTGTGGTGGACCCAGGGCCTATCTCAGAACCCCACAGACACCCTGGATAAGAATCTAGCAGGAGTATAATTTGGATGGCACTCTAGCAAGAGTATGGCAAGCTGCGGTAATATAACAAAAATGAAACCCTTTACTACAGACTGTTATTATCAGGCTGAGAGCACACAAATACTTTCTCTATTCTAAAGCATTATTTCATTGATATTTCTTTATCTTATTAATGGGATTTTTTTTATTGAACGTTCCCATCTATAAATACAATCAAATTAACAGTGCTCTATGTATCGTATCCATCAGCATATATATTTCATAATAACACATCATTTCGAATTGTAAATTGAACACTGCATTTGCTAATGCAGACGGAAAAAAAAAATCCAAAAACGAGGAAATTCCTCATCGAGTCTGATATCCAGTGCAGAATGTTATACTCTAAGGCCAAAACAATCTGAAAGCACTACGGACTGCTCTGAGGAGAACTATCAGGCAGGGGAACATCTACTAAACAATGTTAGTCCACAGATTAGTCCAAAGTTGGAATACCTGATAAATACACTGAGGTGACATAAAGACTGTTTTGAATATTGCTCATTGTACATTACAGGCCAATACGCCACACCTGTATCTAAATGTTCAGACTTCACAGGGTGTCTTTTGTTCTTGTCAGGAAGTCGATGGTAAAGTATCCTGAAGCTCTGACTGAACATTGAGGCAGTTTCCTTGAAGGTGACGAGGCAAGCCGACACGGTCTGGCTACAGCATATGGCTCGGAACGGACGATCCGGTGGGTGTGATTGATTCGAGTGTCCTCAGCAGCATAGCAGATGTCCTTTAATTGCAAATAAACCAGGCACGCTAAACCAGCACCGTAGAAAGGAAGAGCCTATGTGCAGCAGCGTTCGTCTTTGTAGGCTGCCTACTTTCTCTACACTACCTGTGTACAATTAAGGAAAAACAATTCGAATAATATTCAATTAATAATAAGAAAAGGACGGGGAGCATTATACGGCTGATTATCACCTAGTAGGTTGCAGTGGCACTGAAGAAAGATTATTCACCTAAAAAGTACAAATTCAAGTGCAACTGAATGCTTATCGTTACCATATAATTCAATAATAATAATAATAATAATAATAATAATGCGATTCCTCTAGTCAAGAAGGCTTTAAAAGTGTAAAAGTACACGACGAGGTCTGGGCAGAAGAGCTGTGCGTTTCGTTCTTGTCACCATGTACCTCGGCAAGTCCACGTTTTCTGAGGCAGAGGCGAAAGCAGCGTGTTCTAACTGTCCTCTATGAGTTTGGCCAGGTTGTCTCTCATCTCTGTCAGCTCGAAGATCTTGCTGTCCAGGATCTCAAGCAGCGTTTTGAGGCTCTTGCGGAAGTTCTCCTGCTCCAGCTGGCTCGTCTCCAGACGCTGCTCCACATCAGCTAACTGTTCTTCCAGGTCCTTGTTCCTGGCATCCGTGGCCTAGAGTGTGGGTTTGACACAAATGTGCTGTGAGATGTGGAGCAAGATGCTAATGCATTCTTTTAATATAAAACCTGTTTCATATACAATGGAACTGCCTGTAAACTAAGATTATACAAATATTACCATTAGTTTCTGTTCCAGTGTCTCTTTCTGTGACTGTAGCTGCTTGGCTTTCTCCACTTCCTCTCTTAGACGGTCCATTTCCTCTTCTTTAGACTTCAATGTGGCTTCCAACTCCTCTATGGTTTTGTTAAGCTCTGTTTTCTGACACTTGATCGCATTGGCTTGACTACTTTGGCTCTCCAGCTCAGACACCTGTATGCCCCCCACCCCCCAAAAAGAATTACAAAAGTCATTAATAAGATCGCTGTCAGGACCAGATGTGTATCTGGATTTAAACTTTGGGTTTAAACACCTCAAAAACTTTAATACACCTCCAAATTGTTATTCATTTACATGAACACAGCAAACAAAATCCATGCCATGATATTACAGTATGTTGAGTACCATTTTAAAGTTGTTTCTTTGACATTCTATAATGATACACAACTATAAACCGATTAAAAGGTATGATTTAATTGTCCAGATTTTGGACCTGGACTAATCACACACCACTGCACCTCAGTGACCTATGTTGCATGCTTTATTTTTCCATTTACCATCACCCTACTGAACTCTACACTATACGCTTAGACTTTGATGGCTTACTGATGCTTTACTGATTTCACTTCCAGTAACCATTATGCAGTTCTGCTCCACTCTGTACATTCGCTATATTATATTTTATAATTCTAAATCATAAAATATCCTAGATTATCTTGAACATATCTATATATCATCTGCATATACCCCATATATAACTTTCTTTAGTTGTACACACAATGTACATGTCTCATATTGTAAATGTATATATCCCACATTTCTCTATAAAAATGGTGCTTATCACAATATACTTTCATTTATTTCCTTAACATATTATGCACTATCTATCTATCTATCTATCTATCTATCTATCTATCTATCTATCTATCTATCTATCTATCTATCTATCTATCTATCTATCTATCTATCTATCTATCTATCCTGTTAAAAAAACTTAATTAGTACCCATTTAATTCTACATTTAACCACATTTTCAGTGACAACCACTGTGACGTCAGTTACCGGTTTACAGATGTTATAATTAGAATCAGGACTAGCCAATCAGAGTAATAACTGTACTCTTTATAGAGTCTGGTGTTAAGTTTAAAGTCAAGTATGCCAGCCAAACAGACTGTCATAAAATTGAGATTTATTTTTGTGCAATTCCTAATATATTAAGTCACTTCTATGCTATTCAATTGCATTGTCCTTTCTTGCGATGTAAATGCTTTTCTGATTCTCACCCTTTTATGAAGCCTCTCAGCCTCTTCCTGGTAAGCAGCCAGCTGTTGTTTCCACTGCTTGACGTTGGCAGTGGACTCCAGCAACGCCGCTGTAAGTTTGGCATTGTTGCTCTTCAGAGCTGCCAATTCAGCTTCCCAGTGCTTGGTGGTAGTTGGACTGTCGTGACAAAAACAATACCCATGAAAATAAACAACAGATCAATTGATACTGTGAAGTCAGGATGGGTAATATGGCAAACCATTGTGTTATAATATTTGAAGGCATTTTTGTGGTGCATGTTACCTCAGGATATTGTTTGTAATGTGAGTTGCTAATAATTCAGCAAATTAGAAGCAGGTGCATTAGCCACAGTCTTTAGAAGGACTGTACCAGGTTCTCATATATGCACTGAAAAACTTACCAGCCGATTACCTTATAAAACTGCACCTAGGAGAACTGATCCAGGAGTTCACGATGGAATATTGATTTGGTTTATATATTTATATTACTGTATAGTAATATTCATGTCTCTGTATAATCAATAGATGTCAACTATTTGCCTTTTTTTCTCCAATTTCCAACCCGTAGCAATCATACAAACCTATCATTCAACACCTATGAAACAGAAAGACTAGAGAACTGTAGCTCATGTTCAATCACTGGGCAACATAACTACCCTCTTCGACATACTTGAGCTCACAGATGCCCCTGATTTGCTAGTCTTGCTATGATTGACAGGGAATAGATCTTAAAGCCACCTTAAACATCAGATCCACACAATGAGAACATGGTCAGATTTGCTCTCCAGGCCCTCAGATGACTGTGGAATCATCAGAACTCACAATCTCTGGTGGATTTATACACATTTTTAAAGTATCCGTATTTCACTCATGTATTTCTATTTTGGGAACCATTTACTTTACTACATTTTAATGCATAGTAATTTAGTAATAACATTTAACTTTACTACATTTCAAAAACATTTTATGAGACCGCAATCGTATCTCACGATTCACGTGAGAGTTTCCATAGACTAAGGTTCGAACTGTGTGCCTTTAACAATAGAAAACTCTCTCCTTAAAAGTGAAAATAGTTTTGCTCAAGTGCCGGAATAGTGTACTTTATCCACCAGTGCACTTTTGCACCGTGCTGTACTTTTTGAAAACTCAGATATACTCTGACCCTCTGTTGGCTTATAGGCTCTCTATAATTGCTTCTAATGAAAGATAAGAATCATTATATAGACGGAGTTTTTAGACTTCCTGGTTATACAGAAAATGTGCTAGAAATCCATAATATTACATAAACAATTGCAATGATGGTTAGTAGTAAACCGTACAAAATAAGTATCAATGATCTATATAAACACTGTTTTTCCGATTACTGATTAGATATTTTTTTCTACTGGCATTTTGTACTTGTACAAATAAACCAGAAAAAGGCTCAGGGGCATGGTTACTCTCAGTCAAGTCCAAAAGGCAAAAAAAGTCTATTTAAGACTACGTGTAATTACAAAGCTGTTCTGGGTAACTATAAGTGCTCTTTAATTTGGACTGTCTGTCAAAGCAGATGTGCATTGAAAGCATAACGTTTAAAGGAAACCAGTTCAACCTCAGGGTGACATGGTTTCAACGCAAACCAGTTCAACGCAAGGTCCGATGAATACACTCAATAGGAAATCACAGATATAAAAAAATACCAGACCTGAGTTCAGTATTAAAGCAGGGACAGCAGAGCTGTAAAGAGCCCTATAAGGCTATTTGCTGCACAATTAGATTTTTATGCATGTAAAAATAAAATATTCAATTACTATTACATCCTCTTTAACCAGCAAAGAGCCATTAGCATGTCCAGGATTACATTTGTCACACTCCCAACTATTTACTAGATTTGTACGATAAGGTGAAAATATTATATTCAGATACTTAACGACAATTATCATAATACCTTAAATGTATATTTATATATTTACTTGCTTACCTATAAAAACCTATTGGTTCAATCCCAAATTTTAATCAACATCCACTGCAACAATGTTCAACATCTATTGTGCACGTTTCCTGACCAATGATTTGTTCTTAAGGTCATTAAAAGCCAGTGGCCGGCTGTGCATTTGGTACCTGGGCCTTCAGTGGGGACTTACCCGACTTAATACACCTCTTAATACCACCACTATCATAGAAACCATCAATACCATACAAAAACGCAATATAACAACGCGTAGGATTACAGAGAGAGAAGCATTTCACATATGGAGGGTGAATACCATTTTACTAAAGCACGCTCCAAACCTCTACACTACAACCGCAACTGTGCCACCCACATCATATGGAGCAGTTCAGAATCAATATCTGCTAATAACATGACAAAAACATAAAACATTTAAATAAAATACAACCTACTCACCAGAGATGCATACCATATTTTCCGGACTATAAGCCGCTACTTTTTTCCCACGATTTGAACCCCACGGTTTAAACAATGAAGCGGCTAATTTATGGATTTTTCCAGGGTTTTTCCCGGTTTCACAAGATTCAAGCCAAAAAACTGAGCCCCATAACATAAGACAGAAGTTCAGGTGAACCAATGAAATTCTTTATATTAAATTAGATGCACTCCCACTGAATCGGGCCACACCACATCATAAATATGGATGATGTTCCTCTGACATTTGACCTGCCACTCACTTGGACTGTCAACAGGAAATGCGAATCATTCGTCACGTTGAAAACAACCGGGCATGAAAAAACGCACTTCACCTGTGTTCTGAGCTGCACGGCATCAGGAGATAAGATTTACCGATGGTGATTTTTAAACGCACTACGATGCCAAAAGAAAAACTCTCGAGAGAAATTGTTGTGAAAGGAAGGAGGAAGACAGTATACAATGACTTTCTTGGTAGGCTACTGATTAGATCCAAGCCGTGTAACAGACTTTCCTTAAAGCCTGTGTAAAGTTTATTAGTTTCAGTGTAGACTGCGGCTGATAGACAGGTGCGGCTTATTTATGTTCAAAATAAAAATCCTATTTGGGTGCGCTTAATAGTCCGGAAATTACGTTACTCATAATTTGCACTGCTCCTCAGAGGCTGTAATCTAGTGGTATTGCTCACATTCACTAGTCTGAAAGTGGGTTAGGGCTGAGACAACTAGCTAGCTTCTCTCCACACAATGACTAGCTTTTCTTAAAAATTTATTTTTATGTATGTCCGAGACAAAATTTATTTCTTTTCCTCCGTAGGCATAAAAAAGTCTAACTCAGATGTATTAATGTGTGCAGCGTGCTACAGACGTGTTTTGCCAGTCGAACTTGGCTATAACGGTTAAAGAAACTCATTTCTATTAGAGACTATGGTATAAAGGCCAGCAGTACTGACTTTGAAGGCCCTGGGCAGAATAGATTGACATGGCAGCACATAGAGGCTGCAATCCGATTGGACAAAAAAATCTAACATCCGCATACATGTACTGGAAGCAGTGTAGCCAAGAGAAACGCTACGTAGTGAAGAGAATAAACTGTTGGAAATAAATTAATACAATTTAATTAAACAAATATTAGAATTTAGGTTGTAAATGTAGCTCAGTGCTTCTGACGGTGTTTAGGCCAGCAGAAAAGGCTTTGGCCCTGACCACCCGCCACTTTTAAAAGCACAATATTTTACCATTTTGGGCTTGGGCCATTTCTTTACCCGGTAGTATATGTAGCAGTACTATGATTCATAATAAAATTTTACTACTTATGCTACAGCAACGATATTTCAGAAAATATTTATTATAATAATATTGGCACACATTGCTGAACCTAGACCTGACCAACTACAGCAGGGGTCGCCAACCGGCTCTTTGGCTGGTTTCATGCGGCTCTTACGTTCATATCGCAGTTTGTGTTTGTTTTTGTTTTTTTAATGTGCGTGTTCACTTCGCTTGAGTTCAATACGGTATTTTAAGACTTAAATGAGCTTGCCCCTACTAGGAAACTTTGCGGTATATCAGACGAAACACAATTGTAATGACGCAATAAAAAAGCGCAGCAGCACACGGTTATCTGGATAAGAGCAACATGTCTGCGGTGTGCGGAGAGCGATTTGCAAAACATGCAATGCTGAAATTTCAAGAGGGGGTGTATCTATAAAGAGTTTCTCCAAGTCGGGTTTAATTTATCACCTGAAATCCAAACATCCCGATTGCCTTCTAAATATGAGAAGAACGCGGCGCAGGAAAGTAAAGTCAATCCGAGCATGCGCACTCCGTTTGTAGTGGACGTTTTTGAAAAGGCAAGAAAGTTTTCCAGTGATGGTGCCGAGGCAAAAGGCATAACACAAAAAATTATGGATTTCATTGCCTTTTGAATTGAATTTTCATTTCGGTACATCCCTAAAATATTATCGTTGGTGTGGCCCTCTGACACAATTCAGGTTTCTCTTGTGGCCCCTTGTAAAAAATTAATTGCCCACCCCTGCGGTATATTCATCTCACGCACATGCGCATTTGACGAAAATACCGTATTGAACTCAAGCGAAGTGAACACGCACATAAAAAAAAAACCCTACAAAGTCTTCGTTTTCTACCCTGAAACACGTGAAATCAAAGCATCGATCTGTTCTGACTGACACTCATGTGAAAGAATTGCTTTGAGTAGCAACAACGGAATACGAGGCAGATTTGAAGGGGATTGTTCAAGGCAAGGAATGCCAATATAATGTCCCACTAAGTAACATGCATAGTAAAAGACAAAGGCTATTGTAAATTATTATAATTTTGTTTGTGGACTTGGTTAAACTAAGAGTTTGTGTGTGTGAGGCAGTGCAGTGTTCATTGTTGAAAATGACTGTCCTGTGGTCTTAGAACTGTAGGAGTCAATTTCTGTCATTATGTTGGTGTGTGACATTAACAATAAATCTGGCTGAGCAGAGGTGTGTGTGTGTGTGTGTGTGTGTGTGTGTGTGTGTGTGTGTGTGTGTGTAAGAGAAAGGGATGGGTGATGTTCATGTGTGCCCATGTGTACGATGTGGCTCTTTGCGGTAACATAGTAAAAAATGTGGCTCTCGGTCTCTGACTGGTTGGCCACCCCTGAACTACAGCAACCCCAGATCATAGCACTGCCCCCATAGGCTTGTACGGCAGGCACTAGGCATGATGGTTGCATCAGTTCATCCGTCTCCTTTCTTACCCTGATGCACCCATCCCTCTGGAAAAGGGTAAATCTGGACTCATCAGACCACATGACCATTGCTTCAGAGTATAATCGTTATGCTTCCTAGCAAATTGAAGCCTTTTCTCCAATTAGCCTTACTGATAAGTAGTTTTCTTGAGGCTACACAGCTGTTTAGTCCAATCCCTTAAGTTCCCATCGCATTGTGCGTGTGGAAATGCTTTTTCCTTTCACTATTAAACATAGTCGTGAGTTCTACTGTCGATTTTTTACGATTTGATTTCACCAAACACTTTAAGTGGTCGCCGTGTAGCGTGGGTCATCATAGTAATACAAACACTATGTGATCTAATTTTATTGTAATGACTACATATTTAATATAGTTACTGAATAAAGTACTTTCAGATTAATAGCTGTGTAAAAAATGAAAAGAAGTTTCCTAGACGTGCTTTTTTATGTTTTAATTGCTATTAGTTAAGAGCTTATTTATTAAATTTAATAACCCCATACAATTCAAGCATAGACAATTGTATAAATGCAAGTATAGATTTATACTTTAATAGAAATTCTTTATACATTTTATTATAAAACATATAATAATCTGTTCCCCCAACGGATGCACTAGCAAGTTTAAATCTTCTACTCAGTAAAAAAAAACTATGAAACATTTAGAAATTCTGCCACCAACGCAGATTACAACCCACAGAATTCCCTCTCTCGTCCCCCACACTTTACAGAGTGGTTAACGAGTTGTCATCTTTTTTTCCCAGCACATCCTCCTTTTCCCTTCTCCCTCTCACCCACCCACACGGTAATGCGTAGCACACACCACTCCAGTCTAAGCACTCCAGCGAGCTCAGTGCCTACGCTGCAGGCCCAAGAGGCCTGATTCTATTTCACTTTCATCCCCCACGATGCCATGCCTGCAGTGCTGACGTCAGAGCCACCTTTCCTTCATGACTGCCACTCTGACTGACAGATCCTCAGCCCACATCCTGACACCTACCGAGGACACGAGAAGGTGCCACACATGCTTATAAAGCTCCTCAGACGAGCGAGCGAGCGAGGCTGGGCCTCAACTAGACACTGTGTTTGTCAGAGAGAGAAGAAGTGCTGTCTTGTAGAGGTACTGAAGATAGTGTCTTCACTTAAAGAAGACCTTGTAGTCAGCCCTCTTTGTGGTAAGTTGTCTGTTGTTTTTTGATATTTATAAGTTTTCAATAATATTATTTGTTCTTTAGGGGAAAGGTTGTAATTATTCTAAGTGATTCCAATACCAGTCCACAACAATGTAAAAATCTAATATGAAATACTGTAAATAACCATTTTGCTAAAGTACTGAAGTACTGAGCATTGCACTTTAAGGCTGGAGGCCCAAACTGTTTGGGAGTTTTGATGCTCTAACACACCCGATTCACTTCTTCAGATATGGACCAGGTATATCAGGTGCGTTAGGGCTAAAGATGCATCTGAACATTCTGGATTTAACAGAGCAGCAAAATAGAGATGCTTTTATACAACTGTGACTTTAAAATCCTTTTGCGATTGATCACTAATCATTACTTCATTTCTAGCTATATCTGAATTAAGGGAGTGATTACTTTTAGTAACTATTGAGCATGTGATTCGGTGACTTGAAGATATATGATATGCCAATATTAAAAGTGTAATTTTTTGTGATTAACACCAATTTGATTTTTTTGTCATGGACTTTTCTTTTCCCACACATCTAGGCCACTTTTACAATTCCTACTTTTGACATTTACATTCTACTTGACTACTCGACTGTTTATTTGTTTCATTACCAACCAACATCCTTGAACGATTATTTTCCTCTACTGTAAAAATCCTACGGTTATTATAAATTTACGAAGAATGTTTTGACGAAATGTTTTGTTGTTGTACAGACTTTTGTGTTTTATCGTTTCAGTCAGAAAATCATTGTTTTAAATCATACACAGCACTTTTTATACATATTTTTATTGCATATGTGAACCCTTCAACAGTACTGAAATAAACTTTCCAATACCCTACACATGAAACACTGTGCTTTGTTTCTCTACCTCCTGAATAAATAATGTCAGAACGCTTATATAGCGATATAAACCAACCATGTTCTTCATCTCCTCACAGGAAATAACATTTGAGCGAAATGTTCATCTCCACAAGCTGACTAAATTCCCCAAAGCAAACCAGAAACTAAATCAATAAACAACTCCACATAACGGTTTACTGTCGGTTCACTAAACAGTGCAGCACGTTGCACATTACACAACTCGCTTTTCAGTGTATTTATTTCTACCAAGTGTATGTAGAAATACACAAAGATGGCACCGATTTCATCAGCGCTCAAAGTGTCAGCGCAACACTCCATTATTCCTCCAGCCAAAATCTGTATAATCTTTAACCTAAAATCTAAACATCATGCATTCCAGCTTTTTTCTTTTCTCCAGCAATCTGACATAACAGGCCATCTGACTGACTCATGTGCTGCGAGAAGTGACTGCGAGAAGAGTGAATTCACCGCCCACACACTCCAAACACACCAGACGTGCACACATAATAACTACAACTCCAAGATGACGCAGTCTAACAGCACCGAGCTCGGTTTCTTTCTAAAATGATGGAGATTTTAATAAATAAGGAAAATATAAGGTGATTTTTCACAACGCAAAAAAAAGAACTACACCAGGATCATATCCACAATTCTCATTGTAAGGATTTCATATCAAAATCGTGCAGATTTGTATTTAGACTATGGATTTAAAAGCTAGAGAGAAGCCGTGAGAGAATTGTGTAGGGGAGATGCACAATTAGTGATGTATTAGCCTGACAGTTTTCCTGCACAATATTGGCCAAGCAGAGAGCAATATTAAGCCCTGCATTATTATCTCAGTTTAATCTAACAATAAAATTTCGTTACACCGAAATGTCATCACTATTAATTCATTAATTGTATGATGTCTTTAAAGTCCACAAAGAAATCAATCTAGATTTTTCTTTTTCACATTTATTTCAGACAGCAGAATAACTTGAGGCATTTCTTATCTCAAGGAATACATCGCATTACATTTGACATCCTACAATCAGTTTTTTTGTGCAGGGGTGTATGTGTGTGTGTGTGTGTGTGTGTGTGTGTGTGTGTGTGTGTGTGTGTGTGTGTGTGTGTGTGGTTAAAAGTTGAAGGTGTGAGTGTTATTGAATAAGTGTGGCAACTTTGGCAGTATAACCGACACACGGGTGAAGTGCATCACCTGAATGAAGTGCCCTAGAAATTGTCTTAAAGCATCGGCGTAGCCCTACTCAAATTACACCTAAAAGTCATATCTTCGGCAACTTATTATATGGCCCTTCACCAAGTCTACGATTATCTAAAACAATTATGAAATGAAAGTATAAAATATAGAATAATAACAACTCGATATTTGGAAAAACATCAGAAACCAAAAAAGATGCAATATTTAATAAATACAGAAAATAAAATACTTTGCATTTGCATCATTATTTTCGAATTACAATATGCGAGTGCATTCCAACAGTCACAAAGTCACAAGAAGTGTACAGAGTATCGTCAAAGAACAAAAAAAAAAAATATGATCCTTACAGGAACTGAAATAATGACAGGCTTAAACAGAGTCCTTCCAGGTAGCTACAGAAACGTTAGAGGAATGCAATCCCTGCGCACCAGTGGAATAAAGATGCATATAGAAGCACTGCATTACGGAAAAAATCCAGTAGCGTCAGAAACGCAGCCCTGTGTGCTGTGTGTGTTTCAGCGAAAAATGCGCGTGTCAGCAACAACGCGTTGGCTTTAATCACAAGCAGCAGAAATGGGTTTATCAGAAAGAGAAGACCTGACATGTTTGAAACACGTCTCTGGAAAAAGAAAAAAGATAAAAAAAAAAAGAATGCATTTAAAAACTTAGAAATTTTGAGATTACCCTCAATTATATTGTGGACCACTGAGGCACTGCTGACTCAACTGTATGACTCAAGAGAAACATAAAAACAGATGACGCATACTTCAAACTAATTAACAAGATCTACTTGGCATTGACAATGCACCATACTGTATGCAGCCCAAAAGGGTCCTGTGTTTAATTTTTTTTCTCAGTTATGATCTGAACTTATCAAGCTAAATAAAATATGCTATATAAAGCAATATGTGTGTGAGTGACAAAAGTATTGGGACACCTGACTTTTCCGGCCATATGTGGTTCTTCCCCAAACTGTTACAAAGTTGGAGGCACATAATTGTATATGATGCCTTTGGATGTGATACAGTAGCATTACATTTTCCCTTAACCTGAACTTGGAGACTCAATTCTGTTTCAGCAAGACAATGCCCCTGTGCACAAAGCCAGCTATGAAGATATGTTTAACATGGTTAAAGTGGAAGAAGTGGAAGCGCTGACCGCACCCCAGGCCTCCTCACCCTACATCAGTACTGACCAAATTTGTGAATGACCACAAATTTCCACAAACAAATCTAATGGAGCATCTTCCCAGAAGAATGAAGGTTATTATAACAGCAAATGGGGGCTAAATCTAAAATGGGATTTTCCAAAAGGTCAGGTATCCACAAAAAAATTGTGAGTGTGTGTGTGTGTGTGTGTGTGTGTGTGTGTGTGTGTGTGTGTGTGTGTGTGTGTGTGTGTGTGTGTGTGTGTTATAATATAAAAATGTTAAGGAGTCAGCATTTATTGCTACTGCACATAGGTGTTATTTTATCCCAAGATGTTTTTTTGGCGGAAGTCCAATGCATAAAAATCTAAGATTATGTAACTGAATTGAGCACTTTTAGAGATCTGTATTTGTACACACACATATACATACACACACAAAGACAAACATACACACGTACACGCAAACAAACAAACAAAAAACAAACAAAAACCCACTTAGTTACCTGTGCGCAAGGGTCGGGGTGGTTGGGGAGAGGTCTGATTGGAGCTCCGAATTAGGCGATGTGTCTGACAAGGTGGCATCATCGCCTGTGCCGTTGATTCGGCAGAGGTCGGCAGAGACAGGAGGGGTCAGAGGCGAGTGAATGTCAGCAGGCGATTCCTGTAAGGGGCCACAAACATGCTAGCTTATATATACATTTATATTTATTTATCTATTTATAAAAAAAAAATTTTTAAAAATGTATATAATATATATTATATAAAAGTAGTCGTTTCCTCTGCATGTTGGTCTGCGGAGCCTCCTCTCGTGATTTATTTTTGTTTACTGATAACACACGAATCATCAAGTGGAAATTAAACGGAGCCACACCAATTACTTATTACGGCTCCCCAATTGTCAACTAACAATACATCATTTACAGTAAGAAGCCTCGGGCTTCCGTACGGATAAGAAAAAACAGCGGTACTCAAGCGCTGCAAGATTTTAACTAAACAGCATGAAAAACTGTTAATTAATCCAACATGCCCAAGTGCAAAGCCCTGGGGAGTCTGTTTTAGATTGAAACCTACAACGAGGAAATTTCACTCTCAAAGGAATCAAACTGAATCAAGTGGGTTGTAATGAAGCGTGTTGAAAGACTTAGACGAGTAGAGATCTTCTCATGAAAATTAAACATCCCCACCTGAGAGGGAGAGCTCGCCAACTCCATCTTCTCGAGGGACTTCTCCTTGGCCAAGCGGGCTGCTTCTTTATACTCCATAAACTTGTCGGCAAACTGAGAAGATACTTAAGGTCAGATTTGCATGTACAAGCTCTGAGTATGCAATGAATACACTCAAAAGAACCAGTGGTTGTATGTGTGCATTGGGTGACAAAAGACATTGTTAGCGCTTAAGCTCATATCTACTAATCAGGTATAACTTTGGTTTTGTCCCCTGCAATCGCTTGCTGATTTTTCAACACAAAATTCGAGCAAAGCCAGTAAGGTTGTGCTTTTCAGTGTAGCATGTTGTCCACACAAATACAAAATAAAAAACAATAATGGCGGTCCATGTCATTTCTTATTTCTTAACGGCTCATTGTGAGTTATTTTCAGCACAGAATATTCTCTGTAGATACAAAGAAAGAGGACGGAAACTAGAGTGTGTCTAACAGCTCAGCTAAATAAGTTGCCATAGTGACAATCTTGCTTTATATTCACATGCACAATATAACAGCCATTGTGGCAAGTACTTTTACCATTTAATGATCATCTGAACCCAGTCATCTTGAGATTTTGCTGCCCCAGAAGTTAGTTGATCAAAAGTGTTTGTAATTCTTCATTTTTTAAAGTGTAATAAAACATAAAAAAAAAAAATTCCTATCACAAATCACACATGTGCATGCATTTGATTAAAGCTTAGGGAGCAACTGAAGGGCTTGGGAATGAAATTCAAGTCATGCTGGATTATAGGGTTGTGTCGCAATTTTGGTAGAGTTGGTTCATTGTTTAAATGATGATACAAGCCAAAACACACATAATCACATACTTAAAGTTCTTGTTTTTTGAAGGTGGGAGGAAACCAGAGAACCCAAAAGAAACCCACAGTGAAAAACATGTACAGTGACCCAACTCAAGTTTCAAGCCTCAATATTGGAAACAGAAGCAAAGAGCCAATATCAGGTGTTTAAGCCCTGGCACTGCCAATCTGGCAGTCTTGGGGCCTCTGAGCAAGATCTTTAACCCTCAGTGTTCCAGGGTCGCTGTATCATGGCTGACACTGCGCTCTTGATCCCAGCTCCTAACATCACTGGGATATGATGTAAAAGCACATGTGACAAGTATGAGTATGTGACAAGCCCCTTTCTTTCTTTCTTTCTTTCTTTCTTTCTTTCTTTCTTTCTTTCTTTCTTTCTTTCTTGCTTTCTTGCTTTCTTTCTTTCTTGCTTTTTCTTCTGAATTGACAATGCCATATGTATCAAATTTATCTTATATTGACAGTGGTCTATTAAACTCCCAAACAAAATGAAGTAATGTTCGAGATATGATGTTCCATATCCAGAGATTCTGGTGACTATTTACATGCATTTTTTGAGTTACTCTAAGCCCCTGAACAGTTTATGGATGTGTAATACATAGAATACAACAGTCCCATTGTAGATCTTTTTGAGTGCAAACACTAAAAACATAGACTGGCTGTCTGAGTAGACGACTGTCTAGTCCTGCCAAACCAATGGATTAGTCATAAGACACAGGGTTCATAACATTACATTTCCAGAACCTATCACAAGATTGAGGGGCAGTCACTGATGTGTATAGCTCTTGCCTTATTACAAGTGCATAATGGAGCGAATCATGATCATGATCTTTTAGGTTTCAACTCTAATAAATAACAATGATGCTGGAATACCTCAAGTCTACCAATTTGGTTGCTAACAAGAGAGCATGTAGACAAAAAAAAAGAAACTGGTTTATATTTTGCTCGCTTTATGCTAATTAAGAGTGTGCTTGTGTTTATTTACAAGCACATTTTGAAACTGGCCATCCCAGTAGAGCAAATGGTTGCTAAAACAGCTGTAATTATTGCTTTGGTAAACATGGCCCTTTGTATGTCCATGCAAATAGAGGAAGGCCATGTATATATTTAAAAAATAATTATTGTATATTATTGTACCACACATTTACTTTGATATTTACATATGACTGAGAGAGAGAAGAGAAATCAAACTTATAACTTGAATGACATATTCTGAGAAAGAATATATTCTTGAAGATAAGCCTTTACAAGTCAGAAAACTGCACCTGGTCAAATGGACATTATGAAGAACGAATCATGCCTATTTAATGCAAGCGAAACACTTATGGGGGAAAGAAAGATCATAAAAGAGTGGTCTGTTTATAAGGGTGTGAAGGCATGATGTCTCTCTTGCATAAGCCTGATAGTGAGGCCTTGCTGGTTTCCACCCCCGATGTGTGACAGAACTTAATCATTATGTGGAGGATAGAGAGAGAGAGAGAGAGAGAGAGAGAGAGAGAGAGAGAGAGAGAGAGAGAGAGCGAGAGCGAGAGCGAGAGAGAAACTGAGTGAGAAAAACCAAGAGAGAAAAATTCTGAAAGAGAGAAAGAGAAAGGGGAGAGGAAAGGACCACGCAGAAGAAGCCTCCCACACACTGATGACTGTACAGCTGCTCATTAGGGCACAGTGTGTAGGTGTTCCCCAGCACCAAGATGCACATAGAGAAACTGAGCGAGGCAGAGCAGAGCAGAGCAGAGCGGAGCAGAGTGGAGCAGAATTCCACCCACCTTAGACAGATGGTGCTCTGAGGAGAACCCCAATCCATACACCGTGTTGGCGCGGCTATCTGCCCACTGCCCGAACTTCTGCGACGTCTTCGTGAAGCTCATGTTCGGGGTGATGGTGCTGTTTATTATAGCCTATGAGCAATTACAAAGAAAAGCGTTATTCTACACAACCCACAGAAAACGTGCAAACGTGAGAATACAGGTGGGAAAATGAGCCTTAGTGAGCAGACAGGGAGTTCTCAAGGCTGTGCTGTGGATGGCATCATCATAATTGTGTGTGGCATTGATTTATTATGAATCGATTGATCATCGGCGGGACATAAAAGAGTCCATAGAGTGCGGTCAGGTACTTTTAAGGAAATAATGCATGTGTATCAATCGGGTAACAGAATACCTTCATATGCAACAGAGAGCTCCCATGTGAATCCGAACACTACAGTGAACAATAAAACGTGCTCTTTCTAAACATAATCTTGTAATAAATCCCGTGTCTGTTTTTTTTAAACGTCTTGATCCAAGTGATGGATTATGACTGAAATGACCAGCGATAAACACTTAATAGCTCCCGCTAAACCTTAAGCCATTGCTGACTTTCGAAGACAGTGAAATGCGAGCAATGGAATGACCGGAGTTACTGCAAGCGAATGTGTTTGTGTGGGCGTAAATCTGAAAGGCGCTCCGATCATGCACAGAGAGCAGAGACGGAAAGAGAGGGTGGGAAAAAGAGCAGGGAGAATGGAAGAAAGATAAAAATGATAGTAAAATGCAACAGCTCAGGCTCATCAAAGGTAAAAATGACACTAAATTCTTCATTAACACAGGAAATACATTTATCCCTTAGACAAGCTTTCCAGGTATCCTGATCAGAAACCGTCCAGAAAAGTGACTCAATGTTTAGACGTGTATGCAGGATAAAAGGATTTGGATCTCCATACTCCCACACACATCTGAAATCATAGGATAACCATATAACTGCATTACATGATTTCATAGAGGATAACTGGCAGTGGGCTTCAGATTTGCTTGTGTAACAAATGTTATACAATCTGAGCAGTAGGCAGTGAGAGAGTTCTCATCTCTGTCCCCTGTTCTCCTCTCTCACATGGAGGAGTTTTCTCACATGGAGTAATGACTCCTACTGACTGTCCCTGCTAGTAACTTGTTTTTCTGTACTGAAAAAAAAGAAAAAACTTTCATCTTTAATCACTTACAATGGATGCATAAAGACAGTCACTGAATTGAATAAATAAATGTTTTAGAAGACCTGACTACAACATGTGTATCTACTGACCTTGATATAGTGATGTAACAAACATCAGAGAATGCTTTTAAAGACCTTGAATATCACTCTTTATCTGATTAACATGTGATATTCAGCCACATCCAAGATATATTTTGTTTATTTTTTATGTTCTGCGTTACCATATTTTTAGGTTCCTGCGCTACCCACAATGCAGTTGCAGGTGACCTGACAATGTAGTGACCTGAGGTCAATCTTTCCTCACTTCATTACCATCTAAAGAAAAAAATGCATCAGCGCTTTAGTCCTTTATTACTCATTTATACTCATACTTCTTATCAGCCAAGATGTAGAGCTGCATTCCAATGTACGCTGTTCCCACTACTTCTAAACCAGATTTGTTGTCGGTAAGTAAGATGATTGTTGTTTTTCAAGCTAATACATTAGAAGAAGAGATGCCAGAGATCACTTGTTTTACAGCAGAGGTGCACAAGCTTTTTTGCTATGGAGCGTAGAATTATTATACCAATTTATTTTAAGAATCCATAATATTTAGGAATAACAGAAACTAAACAGAGAAAATATTACTATGCTTAATCAATAGATTTTTGCTTAAAACTATTTCTAATTCAGTGAAACTGAATATAGTACAATAGGGTTTAATGCCTAATTTAGCTATTCAAGCCATAAGTAATGCAGCTACATGCTTCTAATACCAGTGACATGAAACTGCTCCTTATTTTTTGGACACTTTCCCAAATCAGGCTGCAGCTGACTTACTGACAAAGTCAAGATAATATGCAGGTTAGAGTTAGTTAGTTAGTTAGTTAGTTAGTTAGTTAGTTAGTTAGTTAGTTAGTTAGCTTCTCAGTTTTCACTTGTTCATCAGACTAAAATTCTGCTCATAGAGGGAGGTGCAACTGAAGTTTTTTCAGCTTAAAAAAATGCATGAGAAAACATTTTTATTCCCCACTTCATATATATGGCATTTTCTACAGTATTAAACACCATTGTAACTGTGCTAGCAGTGTTCGCGCCTTAACATGCAGTAGCAGATGACGGCTAATTTTCGACAGGAATAAACAAAAACACGCTCACCAAACACTTGATTAAAAAATACTATAATAGTATTGGTAAGATCTTCCCTTTTCTCTAAAAACAGGCTCGATTCTTCATAGCATGGATTACACAAGATGTAGGAAACTTTTTCGTTGAGATTCTTGTCCAAATTTACTGAATTGCATCAGGTAATTTTTACAGATTTTAAATGTATGCACATAGAGAAATACATAGTCACTAACTTTACTTAAATAGGGTGTGGTATACAGTATAACAATGATATATTGGTATATCATTCACCACACCATTTCACAACCCCCACCAGCCTGGACTGTGTTGTGTATATATACAAGCTGTATATATTATATTAAGCCCACTGCTGTGCCCACTTTATATGAATCACTAAGCACCTCATACTTATTTCACTATGAAAAAAAAAATTATATTTGTAATGTGAATCAGGACAGAAATTTTTTGAAGTAGTCTTTTTTCCCCAACACTGGCACAATGCGATACTGGTTAACTACACTTTCCCCTTAGGTTTAGTCCTATTTATCCACCATAAGGCCAAACCTGAGTATGGAGATATGTATAAACATAACAAACAAAAGCATTCTGTCTCTAAAAGGATTAAATACAGTAATCCCCTGCTTTACCGCGGTTCGAATCTCACGCCCCCGGTTTATCGCAGAATTGCATTTGCCACATGACTAATTTGTTTAGATGATTTTCCCAGTCTCTCGCCGATAGCACGATAGGCGGAAAAACTTATAGGGAATTGTTTTTATGGAGTTTTATGTTGAAATAATGAAATGTATTATTAAAAATATAATTATTACTTATAAAATGAAGTAAAATCTTAATACAGTACAGTACTGTATACATAAAATAGCATGTTTGGGGAGGCGTCCGTTTTCCATGGTTTACTGTATACAGATTTTGAATTTCACCTGAAAAATTCATAAAATCACAAATATTTTTTGACAAATTTTGTGTAAACATATGTATATTAGTACCTGACTTTAATAATGACCTTATGGCTGAATAAGCACAAAGCACACTCAGAAATCTAGCATTACATTCTCCCAGAAGGGTGTAGGTTAATTATTACAGCAAATGGGGACTGTATGGGGAATGGGATGTTCAAAAAGTATACACAATACAAATTTTATGGTCAGGTATCCACAAACTTTTATCCTTATAATCTAGGTCTAAGTTTTGATTCGACATTAGATGTATGGTACCTACAGGCTCATGAACACATTTATATACCAGCACAAATATTCTTTGTGGCCAGTAGTGCTGTCAAACACATAACTGAATGAGATCAGAATTTATGTTGACAGCTCATCAACTCTTAATTTACTGATGACGATCAAAACTAATGTTAGCTAATCAATCATTCAACAATAACCGATCTAAATCAAAGTGTTCAATTGAAAGCACCACATTGTCCCAGCTTATAACTCAGACACTGGTCTGAACATTGAGACAAATTGTAAACCTTTTTTTTTTTAAGTATTATATTAACCTAAGACTCTTTTAAGTACTGATTTTTATCATTAAAAAAGATTTGCACTCGTAAAAAACACTAGTATTGTTTTACTTTTGCTATATTCACAACCATGTGACTATGTTTTGGTTCAGTCCTTTCTTTGCCCTGTCTTGTCATTGGTTTCTTTACCCGTTCTTAATTAACTTGCCTGCAATGATAACATGACTGAGAACAGAGACATTTCTGATCACCTGATCATCATCATCTTTGCCCTGCTCGTGTTCTATATGGTGGATGTTCAGCCTGAATACATTCATAAGGTAACATCATTTGAAATTATTTTGTATTAATATATTAATATGATGTGGGTTCCAGTTACCAGCGTGACACTAAAACAGGTAGTAGTAATGGCTACGTTTTACTTAAGTATAAGTCAGAGCCCAAACTTCTTTACTTTAAATTAAGTGAAACGTGTAGTCAGTCTTTCAAAACATGATTATCTGTACTTCTACTTGAGTGAAGGATGTGTATACTTTTGCCGTCTCTGACTGGACCCCATTTTCTATTCTTATCTCCATTTTTTAGACCCGGTTTTGAGTCTGTTTCTCGTTTATGCTGCCTTTCTCTTTGACCACACCAATGGATTTTTGATTGTAAATAATGAAACACACGCTGATGACATGTTCTTGCATCCTGATTTAAGTGCATGTTACAATAGGCAGTAATAGAAAGCATGTAAAATGATTATAATAGTAAATTATATAAATAATATATAACAATGATAATATAATAATATTTAATTTATTACAATTTTTAGTAGGGAGGTCTTATGTACTAGTCCAATAGTTGGTCCATTCTCCTGACTCTCCAAGTCGAGGTCAGATCAGTGTAGTTCTAGGCTTAAGAGCATTCAATGGTGACACTTCTATGGGAATTGATAGAAGTCATATATTGTGAGTAAGATAAGAGGAGTGGTTTATTATAGCATAGATATCAGACAAGGCGTGAAATAAACCAATGGATTAGTGGACCGTCCTGTTAATGTGCCATCAGCCATAACTGAACTATCAGCTCCCCAGTGTGGCTTTAAGACTGTGCTCTTATTACATCTGACCTCATTTTATTGATCCAGTCTCACCTCGCTTCTCAAAAGAATACATGTAAAATATATTTACTGCAATACATCAGTTGCCTTACAAGAGCAACATTCAGAGGCAAATTTACAGCTAAACATGTACTGAAAGCAGCTAAAGCCGTTACTGCCAAAGTGTTTTTTTTTTTTGTTGTTTTTTTGCTAAAATCAATTTAGCTGACATTTGCGTGAAAAGAAGCAGTGTTTATAGTTTTGATGTGGTATTGGGCGCTGCGTTCGACGTGAGCGGTAAAAGCCCTCTCCTGAGCAGTTAAAACCACTCCAGAATGCCGGGGTCGCTTCACACGGTATTTCTGTCACCGAAGCTCTGGAAATGAGGTACAGAGAACTCTAATATACTAACACACACACACACACACACACAGAGACTTTTCTGTGAGCTATTTTAACCAGTCTGAGCTCTCTCTGCAAGAAGGGGTAGGATACTAGGATTGAGTAGCTTGAATTGCCAGTGGCCTGAATGGCAATGTTTTATCTCATCTAAGCGGTTCATACCCGAGCAGACATGTAGTGCATGATAAAAATGTGTGCATTTTTTTTCACATGATGAATATGGATGCCTTGCATTGCAGTAATGTCTCGGATTCTGCTCGCTGCACACTGAATGTAGGGAGTGTGATTCCAATACTAATCATGTTCGCTGCCCTTAAGGGCTTATGATGCAGGATTGGTGCACCAAAATAGGCTCCATATGAAATCAATGTGTTAGTATCGTAACGCCGCTGTAGAGCTGCATGTGACAAGAACATTACACAGAATGTAAAGAGTCGACTGGCCAAATAGGTGACTATATCAAATGTGCGTTGTACTTTTTTTTATTTATATCTATGTTGAGTTATTGAAATACATCAGAATAGTGCTTGCAAACATGTTTTGAGTGTGTTGAGTGTCAAAAAATGCAATTTGCAAAAACAACACAGACAAATAACGAAGTAACAGTTAAATATAAAAGAAAAAGCAAACAACACCAAAGACATTTTTTCTTTCCCAAAAAAGAATAAACAGAAACCTGCAAGATCAGCAGAAGTTCATTTACCTTTGACCCATCCAGGCTGATGATCCTGTACACATTCCTGGTGCTGTCATAGAAGTAGGAAACGGTGACGGCATGCTTGCTGGTGGGCATCCAGTTCTTCTTAGTATTCGGATCGATCTGGAAGACATGCGCCCGTGTGCTGTAGATAGGCTGCTCCCTAAATGGGACAAAAAAGAAATGGTGAACTTCTTTGTGCCGCAGCACCGTGGTCTGACCAAAGCCACTGGATGAAGTTGCACGACCCGGGAGTCTGAGAACCATCTCTCTGGCCTCCATCTTGCTCTCAGAAGGAACCAGAGAAACTCAGGTGGACCCACCAACCCAGCCAGATACATAGGTGTCCTGCTTTTACGGCGCGTTAGACAAGCAGACACGAGTCGCTCAGCTAAGATGGAAATGCCAGCTGTTTGGCAGGGGTCTGGTGGGGGAGAGTCGAGGGTAAAGACTAAATATAGTATTGAAGTAGGTAATCTGTCACAGTCTCATGAGCTACACTGTTACTCCTGTGCTAGTGTTTGCTGTAAAACAAGAGTGGATTTAGTTCTTATAAAACATTTGAATCAAAGATATAGTTTGGGGATAACTCCGGTTAAAAAATATATAAAAGATGATGTGATTCCGATTTTCATTAATATCTAAAAGGGTTGTGGTTTGTTGAGCTTTAAAAAAAACATCAACCTTTTAAAGGGAACTGCTACTAATATGTGTTTATAAATAAAATCATAAATACTGGTGTTATATGATATTAATCATTGTGACATACAGTCACAGTTCAATTAAGTGCGGCTTCTGCATTAGGATTTAGTTTAACTGTTGCATCTGTTCTTTGCACAAATATATTGTATATACAACTACTTATTGTACAATTTACAGAAACGCTACATTCTGCTGCTGTGGGTAGTCCCACATTGATACCTTAAAGATTTTCACATCCCACAGTCTCATGTGTCTTCTGTGTTTTAGTATATAAGCTCATGCACAATGCTGTAAATCATGAAGGCACTTTTATTCAAAACACTGGTTTGGGCAAGTGCAATATATAAGTATATGGGGGGGGGGGGGGATAAAAAAAAAAAAAAAGGGACTTAGGGACCATACTCAAAAGGGACTTATAATCTTCTAGATTTTCATATACATACATTATATATAGTATATATATATATATATATATATATATATATATATATATATATATATATATATATATATATATAATGTATGTATATGAAAATCTAGAAGATTATAAGTCCCTTTTGAGTATGGTTCCTATAAAACATTTCTTCCACACTACATCTCAGGAGATTTTGCTATCCACCATCAAATATGATTTTTTTAATTACAGATCTAAATCTTTGTTTAAGCCAGTATGGCTGCATAGCTGATTTAGCTTATCAGTTTAAACACTTTGACTTACTAATAAAACAAGTGTGCTCTTGCGTTCTTGGAATGAAACCATGCAGACACACCGGTCTATGTGGATTGCAAGTGGGACTCTATCAGCTCGGAAAGTCAAAATGTGGTTTCATAGTCATTGGTTGTCACTTGGATAAATCTTACCTCTACTCTGTTTAATAATTTCTACTGTATATAGTAGATCTGTACTTAAAAATGGTAATCATAAAGTCTGCTCTTATGCCAGGATTCTTATTCACAATATGCTAATAATTTAGTATTAGGAATCTCTTTTGGGTCTGGTTCTTCTAGAGGTTTCTTCTCATGTCATCTCAGGAAGATTTTCTTTGCCAACATCATCTCTGGCTTGCTCATGACAGATCTAGTCTGCATCTGGGTTTCAGTAAAGCTGCCAGTGCCTATTGTTAAATCTGCTGTACAAATGAAACATATTTGAGTAATGGTATTCCATATCCTTTTCATCGCTTTCACTCTGGGAAGAATTTCCAATGTTCCAGGACTATCATTAATCATCAATCAAGTCTCCACAGAAGATCAGTCCAGCCAGCCATAAATCTGTACTTCAGTACAGCTTCTACAACCATCCTATAGTTTTCCTATATCATCATAAGACTGTACTTACATGTGACCTAATTTCAGGGATAACCCCTTCCCCCAGTAAAAGCACTTTAAATCTACATACAGTTCCACCATAATCAAATCACAGACTCTAACAAAGCAAAATAAGAGAAACCAAGAGAAACCAGACAAAGAGGGGTTTTTTGTAAGAATTATTCATAGGGTGTCTAATCACCATTGGTGCTCTTCTAATCAGCTGCTGCTGGGTTTATGTACAGAAATGTGTATGCATGAAAAGGGAAAGAGAGGGTGCATTTGGAACATCGAGCTTACGCTGCACCCAGGGGCTTAAAAATCTTTGAACAACATCAAAGGCGCATTGCATAATTACCATTAAAATTCAGCGGCAATCATAGTGATAGTAACGGCTGCAGAAAAAGCGTAGTCTAGCTTTAGTTATTCAATATCCTACTGTTCTTTATGGACATGAATACTGAATGTTGTCTATGTTTATTCAGCTCTGAACGTTTTAGTATGTCTGTTTTATCTGCCTCGATATCTATATTAAAATAAGTGCTTACGTTGTGTAGGAAGATTTGAGTCTTCTTCGTGAGAAGCTTATGTCAGTGATTTCTAGCCTAACTATTTTAATGCTTTTAGATTTGCTTAACCATTTAATTACCGTTGTGATTTGTGAAGACATTCATGGAATCACCTTGACATCTGAATCCCTGGTCTCACTGCAGTCATCAACTAATCTGCATTTACCTCAGAGGAGTGATAGTAGTACCTCTGGTGTGATAAAGACCATTTCACACTTCTTGCTTCCTATAACCAGTCAGAAACCAAAGATAAAATTGTTCACCTTTGTCTAATAGTGCTCCCATACATCATTTCAAACTAAGGAAATGGTCAGGAATTAATCCTTCTTCAGTGGTCGAGTGCATATGGTTTTGGTTTCAGATTGGTCTCAAATCCTCAAAGTTAATCTGCCTCTTCATCTAGTGGCCTCTTCATCCAGACCAGCAAATCAGATGGTAATGTTGTTCTAAACAGTACAAAATGTACAAAGTAAAATAAATTGGCAAACATACTCTGCTCTTTACTCTACCCAATATTACTCATACAGCATACACACCCCCCTGCCTTAATATTTGACTTCAATAATGCAAAAAGCTGGATTCATCTAATTTAATACTTGGATATGGCTCAAACAATATAAAAGCGTAAAAGCTTTTTTCAGACAGGATTGAGGAACTGCAGGCTTCTTCTGTGGGTTTGCCCAAATACGATTCATTCATTTATTCACGTTCAATAATCACATTCATTCATTAAATTATTCATGTTCAGTAATCTGAAGTGAAAACACCATATACTCCATGCCACACCTGGGGCAATCTGGCATGGCTAATTAACCTACTTAGAATGTTGCAGGAAACCAGAAAACCTGGAGGAAACCCACAGGATCGTGGAGTTGCGAGGCGGCAGAATACCTCAGAGTTTCCATTTTTATAACGTAATTATTTTATAAAAACAGTGAAATTTATACACAAAATGCTGCTTCAAAATAAAAATGTTTAAATGACAAGAGAGCAACATTTGATACCGGGGTAATTCCTCAGCAAATAAACTGAATCTGTTGAAGCAGGGGAGCATAATTACAGAGGAAATCTATTCATTTAATGAAATACACTTAGTCGATAAAATATCTCAGTAGTGGCCATAACCATAATCATTTCATACTAATGTATACATGTTTTATTTCTTCAATAACAGCTCTCCTCTTGTAACTCCAATTACTCAATAACTTCAAGGTAAAACCTCCATTTTTCAAGCAGAACCCAATGAACCCAAATTATCTCATTGGTTTGCCCTTCTTTATTCAAGAAGAAAAGCAGACAGCCAATTGTGTGCAAGGGGGAATGTGTTTAAAGCTCATCTACTCGAGCTGTAGCCATCCATAAGGACGAAATGCTGAGCTGTTTGTTTGACAATAAAATCCGACAGAACTCACTGACAGTGTTGGCATGCAATATTATAATGTTACCTTGGAACTGTTACTAACCCGAGCCACTGCATTGTAACACACAGAGATGATATGAACATCTCATGAATTGCATGAAACAGAGATTTAGGATCTGCATCTCAGGATTGCATCCTACACCCATTACATCAGAGAGGCTTTCAGAGAATTGAAAGTTGGTGCTTATATATATATATATATTACAGTATCTATACAAATCAATTCTGGCTTCTGGCTTTGAGGGTTCATTCTTCTTACTGTATGCAGCCATCTGGGAGATAAGTTCCCAGGCATCTGGGTGGAGATGTCTAATTAAACCCCAGGATTTCTGCCAAATCCAGATTGGATGATCAGCACAAGATATTAGTGACAATCCATCCCCAGTCTGTAGGTCCATTCCTGATTAAATCCATTCGCAGTTATTAACTTACCCCATGCTGGATTTTTTTTCCCTTCCTCCTTCTTCTCCGAGTGATCCTGAGGCAGAATGCAGATTTAAAACCGATTTATTTTGTTTCTCCCGGTCTCGTCTGAATGGCCTTCTCGCGTCGAGATTAAATGAACCGTGTCCGTAACGTGTCCATCAGTGCGGGAGCCGTGGCTCCTCCGCGCGCGCTGCCATTCCGCACGGCGGCATATTCACACGCACGCACTCACGCACTCACTCACACACACACACGCACACGCATGCAGCGGTGCTGGCCGACGCTGTGTGGGCAGTGTGTCAGTTCAATCCCACCGTGAATTTACCCACTGAACCTGCCTACCTTACCTGAGGAAGAGGCACACGGATCTGTCATCATTTCTATCTTTAGCTACACGAGTAGAACCGAACAGAACCGAAAAGAACCGAACAGAGCTTCAGTGTATAGGCAGAGTGTGGAGCACAAAAAGCCTCTGCCAACCACCAGGAGCTGAATGAATGGAGACGAAAGGAGAGGATGAGGATGAAGAGGAATCTGCTGCCAATCGCTAAGCAGAACTGGAACTGTAGAGTACAACCCTGCTAGCGTTATTGTTCACAAACAATAAACAACAACAATAATAAAACCAAACATTCAATTAATCACTGTTAAATATGCACTCCACTATGTATGTATATATATATATATATATATATATATATATATATATATATATATATATATATATATATATATATATATATATATATATATATATATATATAAACTTTTTTTTTCTTTAATTATTGTAAATTACATTATAAAAATCTCTTTTCCTCTCTCTCTCTCTCTCTCTCTCTCTCTCTCTCTCTCTTTCTATCTATCTATCTATCTATCTATCTATCTATCTATCTATCTATCTATCTATCTATCTATCTATCTATCTATCTAGCTATCTATATATACATTTTATTGATTTTGTACATTTTGTAGATATATAGATAGACGCTCATATCGTCATTGTTTTTTATTTATTTATTTTATCTATCTATCTATCTATCTATCTATCTATCTATCTATCTATCTATCTATCTATCTATCTATCTATCTATCTTTATACACACAGATTTTATTTTTACTTTGTTATTCACTTTTTACTTTTTATGATTTCTTTTTTATTTAATGTTAATGATGATGATGATGATGATGATGATGATGATGGTTATTATTATTATTATTATTATTATCATTATTATTATTATTATTATTATTATTATTATCTCGAAGACTTTTTTCAAACCCACACACGCGCACACAAACCTGCGCGCACGCAGAGCGGAAGTTGTAACCCGGAAGTGAAAGCAAAACACCACCCATGTATGTCGCTTGATTTATTTTCCTGAGCTGCTGTATTTTTAGCTCAGTGGCTAAACAGTAGCATTTGCCCTTCCTGACTGTAAGTTTCCCCTATTGTCATTTATATAATGAAGCACATATTGTATTTCCTGAGAGATTACAAATGTTATCATTAATTTTCTTTAGATTATTATACCGAGAGAAACTATTAAGAGTTCGCTCGATAGTTCGACATATAGCTAGCTCCATAAGGGACTGGCTGGGGTTAGCTGTCTTATATCTCCCATATATTTTGTTTATTGTTTACGACAATAACCCTATTTCCAGTATTCGTTTACCCAGTGTTCTATAATACACCAGAATTATTAATATAAAAACAATTATTTGTAAGCTCAGCTTTCCTTTTGTCCTGTGGATTCTCAGGGATCAGATGTTTGCTCTCCTTTCCAAAAAACATGTTTCCGAGGTCTCCAGTCTTCCCCTACAAACCTGGGCAGGTTAATGGTTTATTCCCCCAGCAGATTATACACCATTCCTCCTCACAGCAGTACCGTTCTGAACCCCATCGGAACCTAAATAACACAATGTAAGTTTCTGATTCGTTTGACTTCTTTAATGTCCAAACGTCAGGTTTTAGTCCTTAATAAAAACAGAAGATGTGATTTGTTTGATATCTTTTCCCCCCCAGCTTGCATGGGCATCCTTTGAATGTATTCCCTCTTATCCCAAAATACCAGTGGAAAGGTGTGCCGGGAATTCCTTACACCAATTCCAACAGATCCAGGAAGTAAGCCTTACTTTTAGGATTATCTTTACACAGAACCATGGATGTTATATGTTTCACATGTAGACGTTAATGAGCATTTAATGCAATTCTTTTAGGAGGAAAAGTGATGGAAATGCTCAGCGGGACCTCAAAAGGCAGCGATTCGGTTCTTCCCATCCCTATGGACCACCTGCCAAATCACTGCCGCAGGGTGAGCAGGGGCAAACCAGCGGCTTTGTGAAGGATGCCCGCTCTCCTACTCCATCTCCATCGCGCCCTTCGGTCTCCTCTAATCCTTCTTGCAGCGTGCCATTTTTAAAGGAGGAGTCCAGTCAGAGTTCCCTGCCATCACATGCTATCAAGGATAAGGTATTTCGACTCGCCATCTTTTATTATATTTATATTATATATATAACGAAGTCAACTAATTTGTTAAAAAATGTGATTCAGCTCAGCCAGCAGATTCTGGATCTGTTCCTCACTTGCGAGCAGCAGAGCGAGGACTTGGAGAAAAAGGAATTCTGCCGTACACAGTTGCAGATGGACATTCAGAGACTCTTTCCATGTATGTCAGCTTTCAACCTCCGTTCACTCTGCTCATATGCGCTGTAAAGATTGAAACGACGCTGTCTCTCACAGGCTCGAGGATTTTCCTGGCAGGCTCGTCTCTGAACGGTTTCGGCAGTCGTACCAGTGATGCTGATTTATGTCTTGTTGTTCATGAGGCTCCAGTAAGTACATGTATAACATTAGGAGGAAATCAGCTTAAGATGTTTTTATTGCTTATTTATGTTGCTTATTTTTTTATGTTTTATAGATTAATCAGAAAACTGACGCAGTGTATATACTTAGCCTTGTGCAGAAGCTGTTATACAAACTGTGTAAGTCCATTGTTCTGGCGTTTATAAAGCCGAGCTGTAACCTGTGCGAGGGTCAGATTTTGATCAAATGGTTTTTTGGTCCACAGCTTACATCGAGAGACCTCAACTCATCCGAGCAAAAGTGCCAATACTGAAGTTCAGAGACCGAATCAGGTATGAAATCGGACAAGAAACACAAAGCATCATGTTATTCCATGTTTGTTTGATTACATTGTAGTAGTCTGCCTGTGTCTCTTGGTGATATTGGTTTATTTTCCAGCATCAAATCATTGTGTGATATTTTATATCATCAGTTGCTTGCACTCCAGAGCTGTATAAGAAACATATCAGGGGGAGGTGGTAGCTCAGTGGTTAAGGCATTGGACTTCGGATCGGAAGGTCATGAGTTCAAATCCCAGCACCACCAAGCTACCACTGCTGGGGCCTTAAAGCGAACCCTTAGCTGCTCAGGTGTTAAGAGGTGTAGGCCCTAAATGAAATACCATCACATTATTGCCAGGATAAATGTTACATTGTCCTTGTTATGTATCTACACTAACTGCTTTTAACATTAATTCGGGTTTGCATCATAAGCTATCTTCAAATTGCTAATGCTTGCAAACAACCAAAGCAGGACTGAAACGATTCCTCAAGGAATCCAAATACAAAAAGCATTGAGGCAAATTATTTGTTTAGTCGTTTATTCCATTTAATCCCCTCAGCGGAGACACACCTGCACACCTAGCCATGGATTATCCCTCACTTAGTGAAGGTTTATTTTCAAGCCGAGCTTTTATACAGAATTTATCATTTTAAGACTTGAAATAATAAAGTATAAAATCTTTCGATCATCCTGTGTCTTATTGCAGTGGCGTGGAGTTTGATTTAAATGTTAACAACACGGTGGGAATCAGAAACACTTTCCTGCTGCGGACGTACGCTTACCGTAAGTGCATGCCGCATTCTCATGATGTTTGTATGATGTGTGTGTGTGAGAGAGAGAGAGAGAGAGAGAGGGAGAGAGAGAGAGAGAGAGAGAGAGAGAGAGAGAGAGAGAGAGAGAGAGGAGAGGGAGAGCACTACAAATGGCTATTTAACTATAATAACAAAATAAAAACAGACGAATTGGGCTATTTGTTTGGATTTTAAGTCAACAACTAAAACGCAGATATATATATACAATGTAATAAATATTATTTTCAAAAAGCTGATGAAGCTGATAAATGATTGAAATATTAAAATGGCTTGCATTCAGATCTTAAATATGGTTTGTCTTTGTCTTTAAGTACATTAAATAAAACCTGTGCTGTGATTGTTAAGGCAGCCTGTGAAATGACAGATTTTATTTTGCTATTCTATTGTGAATGAATTGATATAAATAGTACAGGTAGTCGTCGACTTATGACCCCAATCGCTAGCCGCGGCGTACGACAGTGCGTACCGGCTTCTGGCATCATTTCACAGTACTGTACATGTAGCCTTCTCCACTTACGACCAAATCGTGTTACGACCGGTCTGTCGGTCCCAATCGTGGTCGTAAGTCAACGACTACCTGTAGTTACATAATAATGATAGAAATGTAGCTTAAAAATGCATTAATATTATGCTGTTCAGCCTGAACAAGTTTTCCCATAATGCTTAGTGAGTGAGTGTAAATGGACTGAACCCCAAAAATGAAAGGGTTCTTGTGTTATTAGGGCTAACAATTATTCAAATAAATATAATTGTTTTAATAATTAGGACTAACGATTCTTTTGATAATCGATTAATCAGTTAAAAGTAAAAAAAAAAAGTAAATAAAATGAATACACTGTTTTGCTGATTATAACTATGTAGAATCCCATTTCAGGGTATTTATGTATAAAAGTGTACTTTAAAAAAATGGCAA
Organism: Silurus aristotelis; assembly: GCF_946808225.1. Classification (NCBI taxonomy): domain Eukaryota; kingdom Metazoa; phylum Chordata; class Actinopteri; order Siluriformes; family Siluridae; genus Silurus; species Silurus aristotelis. The sequence continues at coordinate 12,861,316 of NC_139596.1, read as the reverse complement.
AAGACAGATATTGAGTTTAACTAGCTTTAATTAAGACATTTTAAAGCTTATAGTGGCTGCTTGTTGAGGAGTGCATGAGGGATTTCTCAGTTTTTCAAATTCACTCATGCTTGGTTGTTTCTTTCTGTAAAAAACAAAACAACAACATTTGAATATGCAAGGTGTAAATTGTGCAAAAAATACAGACATTTTGTTTAGTTGTAAAGATATAAGCATCTAGAATATCATTCATTTAATTTTGTATAATAATGAAATGAAATATATGCATAAATCAAATATACAAACACTGAAAACAAGCGTTTGAACGCAGTAAAGCCACAGTAAATCTGAAAACAGACGAGTTACAGTTGTCATAGACAAATGCTATAAAAAAGACAATGGAACGAAACACAGCAAACTCACCGGCTTTAAAAGAAACATACAGCATTTCCCCTGTTAATATACCTGCATCTGTGTCCTGCCTATTAGTTGAAAAGCGTGTTCGTCCCATCATCCTTGTGATCAAGAAGTGGGCTAGTCATCACAAAATCAATGATGCAAGCCGTGGAACCCTGAGCAGCTACACACTTGTCCTGATGGTTCTACATTACCTCCAGAGTAAGTGCCAGTTACAAAAATATGCTCAACAAATCCACTTTCATCAGCGAACTTGAAGACATTTGGGTTTTGAGATCAAATCCAATCAAACCATCTTCTGTTCTCAAACCTAAACGTCTTCATTAACATTAGTGATGTTCCAGTGCAGCTAGTGTTACGATCAGGCGTACTACTTCCGAGGTGTAAAGAGTACCTGAAAATCATACTTACTGATACCTTACTTCTACACTTACTCCTTTACAAGTTAGTCACAAATTCCAATATGTCGTGAGTAAAAGTATCTGATTTCAACAGTACTCTAGTATTTTACTCATAATGAACATAGGCTCAAAGATTCACCAGTCCTCAGACACACGTTAGTGAAAACAGTTTTGGTTTTTGTGAGGTAAGTTTAAAAAAATAAAAAATAAATAAATAAATAAATAATAATTTTTTAAAAAAGGGAGTAAAGCAATATTTCAAAAAGGTGTCCTTAATGATCAAATGAAATTTCAGTATCCTGTCACAAAATACCATTAATAATCACTGGACAATAATTTTTTTGATAAAGTAAAACCACATATTCAGAGCTGACTGTGATTGATGCACCACTCAGTCTCATAGAGGGGCAATATTTTTAAACAACTTCAGCAAAAGCTGGTTCTCAAACTATTTGAAATGCTCTCGTTTTGGACTGAAAATGAGGCCATCAGTGATAAAAAAAAATAGTCCCTCACGGGCAGCAGATACAGATAGGAGTGTTGAGGCTTAACGACCTCTTTAACAGAGATGCTAAATGTGATTGGTAAAGATCATAGTCAGTTAAAATCTAGTGGAGTAGAAGTGAGTAAAAGTTGCTTATATCTTTAATACTCACTAAAACTAGAACGTTGAGAGAGTTTTACTTATTTCCTTAAATATATCACACCACTGTTGAGTTCTACACAATACATCTTATAGTTTTATCTTTTATGCTTGTTTATTAACACAAGCCTGAACTGATGAAACCCCTTGTCTTGTTCAGCTCTTCCAGATCCTGTCCTTCCTTGCCTTCAAAAAGATTATCCAGTAAGTTTTGCTCATCCGTGTGCTTGGTTAACACCAGGGTTCCGATCGATTACGGTGGTGTGAGACCCGATAACATGATAGCAATATTTCCGCAGGAGTGTTTTAGCCCTGTAATGGATTTACATCTCGTACCAGACGGACCGAAGAACATTCCTCCTTTTGTGTCGAAGAACGCATCGTCTCTCGGTGACTTGCTCCTCGGCTTTCTGAAATACTACGCCGCGGTTTTCAAGTGAGCGCTTGTTTTTTGTTTTCACACAATGTTTTTAGGCATTTTTGTGTTCAACATTATATTCATATCCAGAGCTCCTGGTATTTAAAAGGAGGAATTCAACCACATAGTGTATTGTCATTTTTTGTCTTTATTGATAAACTTGCATTTCAAGTTTGTAAAACGACTTCAGCTTTAGTTCCTGCTTTCAGGTAATTAATTCGTCGCTTCCTTTTTATATGAGTACCAATGTTTTTACTCTCATTCAGTTCAGACACACTGAATGCGTGAACATAAATGCCACTGGTTTAGTCTTTAAGCTCTAGTGTTTTTCCCTGCTGCATGTCCCACAAATCTTCCAGGCTGTCAGGCTCTTGTTTCATTCAACCGGTTGAATGACTGCAACAGGTGTGACTTTTCCCCTTTCAGAGGCCCTGACTGAGCCTACTGCTTATTTATTATCTTAAAAATGAACAATGTGCAAAAACTGTATAAAGAAACGCACACGTGCGGGCATCACGGCGCCAGCTCTGAATTCCACCTATCGCTGTTTGTGTTGCAGATGGGACAAGAACATCATCTCAGTTCGTGAAGCGAAAGCGCTGCCTAGAGCAAACTGCTGGGATTGGAGAAGCAAGTTCCTTTATGTGGAAGGTGACTCGACGTTTCTTCTTCTCCGTGTCCTTAAAACGGTGTTTCTTTTGATGTCCTAAAAAGCGCAGCATTTTACAGCTCCTTATTTTTCCTTCTGTAATCGCTCGTTTGTGTTTTCAGAACCGTTTGACGGCTCGAACACAGCCAGAGCCGTTCATGAGAAAATGAAGTTTGATGCCATCAAAGCCGTGTTTGCAGAGGTATTTAACTGGGTCGAAGTACTTACGAGATTTCTTCGCACACTGCTGTTTTCCCCTTGATTAAGATTTATTTATTAAATAATCCGAACACTTTAAATGTCAGCCTGTTCTGACTGTGCAACTCTTTATAGTCCTGGCAGGTGCTGCAAGTGAGGAAGGATCTGAACTACATTTTACCCATCAGAGAAACAATCCTGAAAAGATAACACGAGCCCTGGCTGCAATGATAATCCTCTTTTTATTAAGAATGCCGAACCATTTTCAAGAGCTTGAAGTATGACGTCCACCATTTTTCCCCACCTCATCTACACTGCACCTACAGTGGTTGAAGAATAATCCGATCTGTATTTTGTTGCAAAGATTGGGGGATCGGGTTTCATCGCAATACAAGCCACAAATTGCTCAAGATTAACAAAGAAATGCTGGAGTGTCAACTATGTGTAGATGAGGTTGTGCTCTATGTCTCCTGAGGCATAGTAGCTCCTGAGGGTTTTCTCCCCAAACTGGCCATGTTTCAGTAATCCGTTCTGTCTTTCTTCAGTGACATTTAATTAACACACAATCTCTTAATTGACATCTGTCTTTTGATACTTTGATACTTGACTTCTTAAAGCCAAGCATTAGGAAATAGGTCATGTTGGCTTTTCTTGCTTTGTTCTATCACTTCTTGTACATTCTGCACAGTCTTTTTAATGTTTATTTAAAGAATAAAAATTTCCTAATTTAAACGTGATCATGTTGGCCATCTTGTTACATTTTCTTGTTACAAGGACAAGAAAAATATGGAAGAGAAGAAACACTATAACACTACAGGTAATAGTTTATATCACATTTTTCTATAGTAAGTTTTTTTTAATGTTTAGAAATTGTGTTTCACTATGAAGACACTTAAATTAAAAACCTTTACAGGTAAATCATTTTGGATTAAGAGGAAATATGTTATGGCATTTATAGACAAATATAAAATACAACAATAATTTAATATTTTGTAAGGATTTCTCTGTATTATTCTGAAAATGATCAGGTAAAACATGCTTTCGCGGCAAAAAAGAAATTGGGTAAAATAAAAAATAAAAATGCATATTCATTTTATTATATGGAGTAACCTGCTATAGAGCTTTAACCTCTGCCCCGCTGAACACCTCTGGGATGGATTAAGATAAAAATTTAATCGTTTGTTCTTAGTAAGTTTATGTACAGTATCTCACAAAGGTAAGTACACCCTCACATTTCAGCAACCACTTTAGTAGATCTCAAGGGACAATAAAATATATCCAAGTTTTATTTCTATAGTAGAGTAGTCAATGTGCAGCTTGTAGAGCAGTACAGATTTACTGTCCTTTGAAAATAACTTGACATACAGCCATTATCTATAGCTGGTAACAAAAGTGAGTACACCCTGATAACAGTGATAACAGCTGTATGTTGTGTATCCAGGCAAAGCCACATGTCCAATTCATCATGTTCATGTTTTTGTCTGCTTGACAGGATCACAGAAATTTGTGTATTGTGTATTAGAGCAGTTAAAATTTGCTTTGAGTATGATTCTCTCATACTGATCACTGGATGTTCAATATGGCACCTCATGGCAAAGAACTCTGAGGATTTAAGAATTAGAATAGTTGCTCTCTACAAAGATGGCTGAGGCTATAAGAAGATCAGTAACATCCTGAAACTGAGTGAATGTACAGTGGCCAGGGCCATACAAGTTTTCCAAGATGGGTTTCGCAATAGTCCATCAAAGAAGTCGAATCCTCGTGCTGTGCGTCAGGTGCAGAAGCTGATTTAAAAAACAGATGCATGAGTGCTGCAGCATTGCTTTAGAGGTTGCAGAAGCGAAAGGTCCGCCTGTCAGTGCTCAGACCATAAGCCCACACTGCAACAAGTTGGTTTGCATAGCCGTCGTCCCGGAAAGATGCCTCTTCTGAAGCTTCATTTTTTTATTAAACATATAAATAAATAAATATAAAAGTAAAATTAAAACCTTCAAAGCAACACTAATAATAAACATACATTTGCATCCCTATTCATCCATGCCCATGTTGATTAAAGTATTAAAAACTTAAAAAAGTATTAATTTGAGGTAAATTTTGCACTTAATCACCAGTTAACTCTTGACAAACATGCGATTAATCACAAGTATGCAATGTGATTCACATCTTAAAGTGTTGCCTACGATACATAAAAATTCATATGAAGCAGCCACTGGTGTTATGCGTTACGAGTCTCCTCTATTAAGATGCAGTGAGATTCGATTTGATTGACCGCAATGTGATTCAATGCAATGGGAAAAATATGAAGCTATTCAGATCACTATGGTACAGCTTTTATTTCTTTGGTTCAAACAAACAGCAAATCATAAATTTACTAAAGTGCCTTCTGACTAACACGTGGCCATTCCCACAAACAGGCCCTTGTAATGAAAAGTAAAGATTCAATAAAGCCAGAGGTTGTTTTACTGTCCTGTCTGTAGGAAGAAGCAGCTCTACCTCTGCCATGTTGATCTCTATTCTATGTGACTCTCAGGCTTTGCCTCGGCCTCCGTGGTGCTGTGATGCTTCATATTCAGTAGTGGTTCTGAGAGAAACGCTTGAGACACTGTTTAGCGAGGAGAAATCAATAAAATATTGGTCATTTTCTGAATTAATAAAACTATAGTGCATTTACTACTAATTATATAAAATACAAAAAATTTAATGATATGTTTAAGACGATGCATTGCAATACAAATGCCAACAATATCCAATAAACACATTTTTTTTTTCCTCCAATCGCTGCCTCACATCCTATTTCAGTGTGCAATTCTAAAGGCAGAGGGCGAATTAGATTTTCTGCATTTTCTTTTGATTTTGGGGTGTGCGATTTGCTCGTCTGGGAAATGCCAGGCACCATGACTCACTATAGGAAATGTTCCTATAGGAAAACTGGGCTACTGATATTCATATGGATGTTGCTTTGAGACACACCACCTGTTTAAACATGCAGACCCCAAGGCAGCGGCCTCTTTTAGCAGGATAATGTCGTCCCCATGCTCAAAACATTGTTCTAGAATTGTTTGAGGAATATAACAAAGAGTTCAAGTTGTTGACTTGACCTCCATGTTCTTCAGATTTCAATTTGATCAGGTATCTGTACTATGTGCTGGACAGACAGGTCCAATTCCCAAAGCCCTCACTTCGCAACTTAGGAATTAGAGAAGCTGTTAATGTATTGGTGCCAGATACCACAGCACACCTTCTGAGGCCTTGTGGAGTTCATGCCTTTGAAGAAACGTTTTTGGTGTCACATAGGGGACCACTGTAGAATGTTTAGTGAAATGTTACTTTAAAACAAATCAAACATTTTTAGTAGTACTGGTACTTTGAATGGAATTTTTTGTATTTATTTTATTTTTTTTGTGGTGAATGAAACCGAATTGAACTACAGTTTTTCGAGTGTAATGAAATGACACACTGGATTGTGGTTTAAGCACTGAGTGTATTCTGGGGAATCTGAGTAAAGAGTTTGTGGTGTAAAATTAGCTCCTGGCAGTGCAGTGCCAGGCCTTCCCCAAAACATGGAAGAGTCCAACCAGTGTCATATTACACACCATAGCACCCTTCTACTTTATCCTCTAAACATCGCTCCTCATCATTTAGCTTATTTTGCTGTATTAAAAACACGTGAGAAGACCCAGCTGGTCTGAAAACTCTTCTGAAAAAGGAATAAGGTTTCTTCCTTGGTTTTGATTCCCCCACACTGCGTGCGCCGAGCTCTCAAGAATACACTGCATTCTATTTCGAGCTCACGCTGAGTAAGGCGAACCGCACTCTACTTGCGATGGTCCCGACACGAAGCTGCACTCCTTTAAATAAAAAAGTTAAATAACTTCCACTGGGTTTTTTACATTTTATTATTTTTTTTGGCTGACAAAATGGAGTCTCGTATGCAAGAAGACGGAGACCGGATTGATCCAGAGATTCAGGACGATGGGACAGAGGCTTCCAATATAGTCGACGAAGAGGTTGAGGAACTTCACAACAGGTAGTGACTGATGCATGTTTCTAGCTTCATTGAAAAACATTAAAAACTATGGGTAGGCTACAAACAAAACCCTAGATTTAACTATTTATTAATGAATTTGGTTTAAATATTTGTTTCAAATTGTTATTTCAAAAATTATCAATTAATTAAGGAAAATGAAACACAACCCAACTTATATCTCTTACGTCTCATACAACACCTGTTATCCATAATAGAACACAAATAGGGCATTACTGTATGTAAATATTATAATAATCTATTTTTTAGCCAGCAAAATATCTAATGTTTTGCAGAGATACAAATTTCAGTGTCGCAACACGTTTAGTTAACCGCTCGTCACTCAAAATGTTCTCAAGTTGCTGTACCATGTTCTCCAACATACCTTTTCACATCATAGTGAACATGTGTTATAACCCCTGCTTTGCTTTTAAACAGTTTAAAGGAAGTTGTCCAAGATCCAGCTGTAAAACCAAAGTTTCAGTGTCTGATGGTGGACCCATCATTCTCCATGGTGACGGTGCAGAGTGAGGACAGCGGGATTGTTTGGGAGACTGCATCAAGCAGATGTTCAACACCATGGGCCTCAGAAGCAAGCTCTCCATCAGATTCATTCAGCCTGGAGGGTTCGGGGACACAGGGTAATATAGTTATCATTATGGATGAAGACAAGGTGAGAAGAAGGAAAAAAACCAGCAGCAGAGGGAAGCTGGGAGACAGGTTTCGCCGCCCAGGCTCCAGATTGTCAGGCACTGCAATAGGAGAGGAGAGACCTGCAATGATTGAGGTGTCATTGCCAAATATAAGATGTGAAGATTCAGAGGATGGTCAAACAGCAGAGGGAAAACCAGACAAGGATCAAGAGCTTTTTAACCTGATTTCTGAGGGCTTTGAAATCCTCAATATTGTAGTACCTTCTAAACTTCCTACAGTGGACGAGGAATGCAGTACAGAATTGGCGGATAATTTGTCCTACTTGGAGGACACACCAAAGATCAAAACTAAATGCAAACATCAAAGGCGAGTACCCACCACCATTCCTGAGGTCATAGACAATCAGGAAATTCAAGATGATCGTCAAAGCGGCTTATCTCAGACCCCTGCTAATAAGCAGCTAAAGAAAGATGAAACTGATATGGACTACTTAGAGAAATTCACACTGCTTGATCAACGTGCAGCAGATGGTAAGTCTAAGAGGGCTGAGTCTACACAAGGTACAGAGCAAGACGAAACACAGATGCCTGCAGAAGAACAAGAGGCAGAGGACTCAGTTGATGAGGATACCTTTGTCATTGTCACTGAGGTCGAAATTGCAGATGATCATCTCGATGAAGTGTTTTATGGAGCAAGTTGCAATGCAGAACCTGAATATCAATCACACCATAAAGAAGACAAGGAACATGCAAGTAGAAGTGTAAAAAAACTCAAAGAGTGTGGTTCAGATTTATTCGATAGCCAGGAGACTATCCTTACTCCTATTTTCCTTCCTCCTGGTCCACCCAAGATCATAGATCAAGATCTCCTCGATGAGCCAAGAGCCATGTCCTTCCATTACTCAGACCTGTATGAGGATGCCACTGGAACCATAAAAAGGGATGAAGATTCCTCTGACGTCGAAAGTGTTGTTTCTGAAAAGTCATTTAAAAGACGCTTTTCTGATTCAGATGATGGTGATGGCTACCTGGAGAAATTCATATTGAAAGATGACACTCCAGTGGTCGAAGACCTACATGACGTGGATACTCCAGAGGGTGACCGAGTAATTTGGCCACAAAATAAATTTGAAATCACTGGATGTTTAATACGTGTTAAGGAAGATGATGCTCCTCAAGAAGAGGATGCTGGTGCCAATCAAGTGGAGATAGAGAGCAAAGATGTTATTAAAGATGAATGCCAGCCTTCATATTCTGCACAGGACTGTGAAGGTTGTAAGGGACTGAAGACTGGTTGTATGGCAGTTAAATGTGAAACTTTGGAGGGATGTGAAGATTGTGATATGAAAACTGGCTGTAAATTCCCAAAAATTGTCTTATCTGACAAAATTCCTTTAAAAGCATATAGGGAATCAGATAAAATTATGTCAATTGGAGATGGAAAACAGAGCAAAGTTCAAGAAATAAAGCTCATGGAGAAACAGGGTTTTAGAAGTTTGGTAAACAAAGCAGAGACTGATTTGCATGATAAACCTGAGGTCCTGCAGGAACAGCCAGTAAAAAATTACGAAAAAAAAGTGACTGATAAGATAGCTGAACTTCAAGATACCATTATTATCAACAAGGAAGAAGCATCAGACCAGGGTCAGCAAGTTTCATCTACAACACAAGATATAGCTAAACCTAATTTAGTGAATGATATACATGAACATGTAAAAGATACATCAGCAACAACTTTAGCTGAAGAAACTGAATGTGTACATCAAGAAAAGATCTGCAAACTAGTAAAAAGTGAAGATGTGACCAAGCACTCTGGTGAAACAATTCCTGAACAAGTGAAAGTTCTTAAAGCAGAACCAGAAAGCAAATCTGAAGTTCTCAAAAGTAAGATAACACCTGATGTAGTGGAAGGCCCGAAAGATAATGTGGCCCAGTCCATTTTCCCTGAAAGTAAGAAGCAGGAGAAAGTCACTGACAAAAGCATAGTACAAGAGACAAAAGGCGATGATGCAAGAGGAGCTCTGGACAGTGACATCAAAACTGATATTAAAACTATAAGTGAACAGAAAGTTTTGGAGGAATTACTGGTAAGCGACGCAGCTAGAAGTAAAGAGAAAGTTCAAGAAATCAAGGTTGAAGCCACAGAAAATATAAAAGAACGGACTAAAAAAGACATAGTGTTTGATAGAAAGATTTCAGACAATGTAACAAGAGAGAGCACAGAAACCATAGATCCAGCCTCAGCGGTGGAAAGTTCAAATAATGCAGCCAAATTTGTCGTTAAAACTAAAAAGTTTGATAAATTGGAGAAAAGCTCAGAGATACCAACAAGTAATGATAAATTCATAGCGATCTATGGAGAACCCAAGGAGGCTGAAAGCGATGTTGTAACAATAAAACAAGAAATTTCTGTAGCATGTCCTGTTCCAGAAATCACAGAAAGAGATGTGGCAGCAGCAGTGGTCGATGGGGAAGTAAGCAAGGAAGAAAACCTTAAGTTGACAGATATCTGTATTTTAAACTCACATGCTGAAATTAAGATGATTTCACCCGTTCCTGCTACAAAAACAGATGACTCATGCCATGTTATTGCGCCACCACCTGTACGAAAGGAACCGGACGGTGAGATGAGGGAGGTAGCAACAGGCAGAAGAAACTTAGAGACCACCGTTGAGGCCCTTAAACCTCTGTATCCAGTAGCTGTAGAAAAAGTAGATGGGGTCTCTAAAGTGGTACAAGAGGTGAAGGGAAAAAGTAAAAGTAAATCGAAAAAAATACTTCTAAAGGATACACACAAAGAAGAGTTATGGAGAACTCTGGAGTCTGCAAGTCCTTCCCCTCCAATGGAAAAAGAAGACTTAACAATGAGAACTTCACCTTTAGAAGAAGTTAAATACATTAAAGAAAATGATAACTTTGCTCTGGAGCTAAACAAAAAAATGGATAAAGGATTTTCAACGTTACGTAGTTTCAGTCCACTGGAAGACCTCTCTGGGTTTTGCCAAGATTTGGCAGAGCCAGAATTGCAAAAGGAAATATACGAGGAGCTAGATTATGAGGTGGTCACTGAGCAAGATGCAAGACAATCAGAGTCTGAAGTAACTGCAGGTAAAGAATATAAGAAACGCTTTCAGGATCAAGCTCTTGTGCCAACAACTGAAACAGACTATGAGTTTATCGAGGACTTGGATGATACCCAAATATCAGAGCTCAAGCAACTGGAGGAAAAAAAAGAAATACAGCCAATGGATGCATTCTGCCTTGTCTGCCATTGCCCGATATTAGTGAGTGATGGCGGCCATGAAAATCATAAGGTGTCAACACTGGACAAAGCATTCGAAGACATTAAGGTAAGTTCCTTTTCACTTCAAACATTCCTACCTATACACCCAATTGTTTTCACCGTGATATGATCATAACCCGATGGAAATTATGGTGTATATCGGTAGGAATGTTCCTCCATGGTCCTCCATGACATCATCTCTTGACAGCAGGCTGAAATCTGATCTATATCGAGTTCTCTTGGGAAAACTTGGATCATGAATTCACCAACAGTTATTTCTTTTGATGCAGAGCCAGTGACTCTTCACATTTAAAGCCTTGTATAACTTGACAGAACAACTTACATGCAGTATTTATTACTTACTTTTCATTTCAATGCCTGTTGATAGTTTTTAAAATACTGTTAACATAACTCAGTAAGTTCTGAGGAAACACATTGCAGAAATAGACATATATAATTCATCTTTGAAAACAAACAGATTTTGTCTGTCAGAAGATTTTGTCTTGATTTTGAAGATTTTGATCTTTAAAAAGCACAGAAACGTCCCACATCCAAGAAGGATATGGTGACTATGTAAAACTGTGTATGTTAATATCAAGATATGAAAAGTATTTTTTATTATTTTATTCTATTTCTAGGATCAGTTGAGTAACTGGATCTCAGTTTTACAAGAAAGATCAGAAAATATTGAGGATATGGTATCTGAACTTGAGCTGGCGTACAACTCTGTGGAGGTATATTTATTTAAATGCTGAGTTAATATTAAAAACCTTTGATCGTAGCAAAGACCAAATAGATGTAAATGTGTCAATGTCTTGTCACAAAGGATAAGTGCAAGGATGGTGAGAAAGTCTTAGATGAGCAAAATGAGGAGACATTAAAGCTAGTGATGGAGAGGTACAATGAAATGTCGCTGAGTATGGAAGAGGAAAAGAAGGCCAAACTTGAGCAGCTTTACGATCAAATTGTGTCTTTCCAAGAGAACAATGACTCTGCCAAAGAGGCAATGGAGATGACAACAAAGGAGATGGAAGAGACAGATGAGTTAGCATTTTTGTTGGTGAGTGTTTTCATTTTAATTGGTATAATTTACTTAATAATTAGTTAATATTTCAAGCCATGCTTAATTATATCACCAATATTCAATATACTTTAAATGCTGCTATTTAGCTTAGAGAATAATGAGGCAACATTAATTTTTCTTAATTGTTTTTCTTTTGGTCTATGAAACAGACACCCATGTACCAACATACAGTACATGCAATATGGACTATAACACTTTCACATATGGTTTTCTCAGCCACATAGTACAAAATAATGATTTTTGTAAACCATATTCTACATATTTTGCAGGTTTGCTCTAGTAGCCTGCACCTTTAAGCTCTGCCAACACTGTGTAGTTTGGTCATTTTCTTGTAAAATGATCTCCCTGATATTGCGTAAAAGAATAACATAGAACTGATTTGATTATCATATTGCTGGATGTGAAATTAATTCATCAGAAGGAACTGTATTAAATCAGATGTCTTTTTCTTCCATCCCCAGTCATACAAAAACATTGAAATGAGGTAACTAATGAGTGTGTTGCACTTGGATTGATCTCAGTAAACTCTGTCACAGTGCTTGATATATTATGAATACAATATGTTTCAAATTTGAAATGTCTGCAGTAAAGAAAATGAAGTGTTTGCTGATGTCTTTTATTGCAGCTTTTCTGATGTGTCTAATTATTTGCTCGGGGTTTATTTTTCCTTTTTTGATTTTTCTATTCTGCATGTAAATACAGCACTGTAGTTCAGAAGCTAAAATGAATGTGGGAGTTTACACTGTATTTTAGAATTAGAAATGTGAGCATGTGAGTTAATAATTATACAGCATGTGAGAGCCATGCAGGATAATACACATTTATATACTGTAAATAAATAACTTTTTATACTTAAATGTGTTATTGATTTATGGCAGGTTAAAAACAGCTTTAGACTCGGCCATGTCTCTAGAGCTTGGCCCACGAGGCTTGCTTGTATTTGAAGATTATGCCAAAGGCACCACTGGAAATGAGAAGAAAAACCGTCAAGTGATTCCAGGTATGTTCTTAATATACCATAGACTCTCTTGAATCATGACTTGAGCAAAGATATAACATTGTTATTAAAAAGGAAAAACTAAATCTACTTATTCCAGTTTAACCCAACATGCTATCAATCTATCAGATTGTGAACATTCTGTTTGCTTCTGCTATTAATAGTGCCCCAGCAACCCCATCTTCAGCTACAGGAGGCTAATTCTGCCACAAGCACCTCCGTCACTGTGTACTGGACAGTAAATGAAGGAGACATCATTGACTGTTTTCAGGTCTACTGCATGGAAGAGCCTCAAGGAGGTACGACAGTGTGACATCAAATTTATAGCAACACTACTGACATGCTTTACCAGTGTTTGCTCTTGTCTGAAGGAAATTGGATGAGAACTAGTTAGATGTCCTAGGACTAGATAGTGAATATGGAAATTGCTACTAGCTTATAACTGCTATGATTGAGTTTAATGCAAAGAATTATTAATTTATTGGTTCAGAGAGTTAATGAGCTGTTTCTGGACATTAACTCTCAAAACATATTTTATTTACACAGCATTTCCTTTCAAAAAAAAAATCTTCGCCTTTAATACTTACATTTTGCATTTATATTGTACTTGGGTTTATTTTTCTTGGAACTTAGCACAATTTTCACGTGATACACATTTAAGATGAAAAAAAAAAAGGCTTATAAGGCTTATAATAACATGTTTCATAGATGTTTAGTAACATCAAATGTAATTATAAGTGGATAAGTTGTACAGTGTGCTGTCCTAATGAGTTGTTTTGTGCTGTTAAATAAAACAAATGATCAAGAATGTTCTAGTAGGAACTTTAACTAATGGAAAATATGGAATATTTTCCCCCATTGTGTTCTGTTCCTTTCTGAACCACTACCTATTATTAGATAAAGTTATATTTGTTTAAAATTAATTAGATGGCTGTTCTGGTTGTTTTGGTCATTTTATGTCATTATTACCTGTAGCCATCTCTGAGGAATACAGAGTGACGGTGAAGGAGAGTCACTGTAATCTAGAAGAGCTGGAGCCAGATAAGTGCTATAAGGTGTGGGTGATGGCAGTGAACTACACTGGATGCAGTCTGCCCAGCACAAGACTTTCTTTCAGAACAGGTCAGTGGGGTGTACAGTATAAGTTGTACTTATTCATGCTAATTATTTTTATAGAAAATTATCTAAAATGGTAATTGCTAATGTATTTAAAATAAAATTCAATCTGACATTAGAAGAGATGCAGTCCAACAAATATACACAATACTGCAAAAGTCTTCTCAATAGTCATATTTTTAGGACACTAGTCAAGTCAAATATAGTCAAATATTTATTCTGCATTAAAAGTAAATGCTTCGAGTCTGAGAGCTCTTCTAGAAATAGCATTGTAGGGCGTGTTTCAGTCATTTTTCTGTGGAAATGGTAGAAGCCAGAGAGATGTTAGAGACCATAATATACAAAAAAGACACAGAGCAACTATTGCAAATTTACCTTTTCAGTAAACAATTTACTGCATTAATTCTGCAGGGGGCAGTATATTATAGCCAATCTGCCCAACTGCAGTTGTGGGGTTGTGAAAGAAAATCCTTTACAGTAGAGTAAATACAGGTGTGCTGTATCATGGCTGACCCCAGGTTTATGTGAAGTAAAGATTTTAACTGTGCTGTAATGTATATGTGACAAATAAACTCTATTCCATTCTATAAATATAAACAGATATAACAGGAATATAAACACATTGTGATTGACAGGTTGTAGGTTTGTGAAAAACCTTACTTTTCGTATATATACACACACACACAAATAGTGTCACAACACTATATACTGATTGAATATGTATACCGTATATTATAGAAATCTGTTAATGCAAATTAGTAATACTTAATACTGTATTTTCTTATCCATTTATTTAGAGTACTGTTAATCCTTCTCTTTTTGTCTGGACAGCCCCATCTGTTCCAGTGATTAACCCAGAAGCTTGCACAGTATTGTGGGACTCTGCTACAATCCGCTGGAGCTCATCTCAGCCCAGTGCTGCAGAGAGTTTCACACTAGAGTATTGCCGCCAATATGCCCTTGAGGGAGAGGGTCTCAGGTACATTTAAAATACTACACTCTATAGCTACTCATCATGAACCGGAAAGATTCACCCATACGATTCTTGTTAAACAATACTTCAGTCTTTTTCTACGTATTCTCAGTCTGTTGGTTCTGGGGAGTATGTGATAGTGTGAATGACAAAAATGTTTTCCAGGAGTGAGAACTGTATGCAGAGTTCTCATCTATAATGGAAATGTAAGAAATGAACAAATGTTGAAATTACATGATTACACTGTATACTTTATAATATAAAATTATAGTACACTCAGTAGCACTCAAGATGAGACAGAAATGAGAGAATGAGAAATGACAGAGTTGAGAGATCCTTTTCTTACAGGGTTTTTGCCCCAACTTTTCAAATAAAGTAAAAAAAAAAAAAAATTCTAGTTGTATTTTTTTTTGCAAAAGTGGATGGCACTCAAATGTCAAAACATTTTCTATTTGTGGTATTGACGCAGGGCCAGTCTATGCTGGCCATTGGGAAGGCTGAAAAATGACTCCTGTGTCTGAAGGGATGAATTTCATCAATTTAAAACTTTCATGGAAACAAAAGCAAAATAGAGTCGTTAACATGACAAGGTTTTTTTTTTTTTGTAGCAAATTTGAGAGAGAAAAAATGAGTGAGGGAATATAATTAAAAAAATGCTATGATGTAAATGATTAAACAAACTTTATATGTCTGTATAAATGATAAAAAAAAAAAAAAAAAGAAATTGTCATTCATTAACATATCTAAAAAAAAACAGTTGTTGGCAATTTGCTGTGGTATAAGAAAAATAGAAAAGTCCGGACATGCTAAAAAAATATCTACTTTGTGGTGGTAACATTATATATGGAGTAGAAAGAAGAAAAAAAATATTCTGCAGTATATATTACATATTTGCATTATACTAATTTTAATACTTTTTAAAATATAATTTGGTTTATACTATTAGGATTTTTTTTTAACAATGTCTTGCTGTTCATAGGTATTGCCCTATAAAGTACTAACAAATACAGACATATATATAATAGACTTTCTGACCTAACTGTGTCAAGCGAAACCTATTGACATCTATGAGTCAGGACTACTGCTATTTGCAGTTATGCCTCAAACAGCATACATAATTGGATACTTTAGAATAAGATGATGCTGACTGATAATCATCTTCTTTCCTCACAGGTCTGTGTCTGGGATAAAAGGCTATGAGCACAAGGTCCTCTTGCAGCCCAATGAGAACTTCCTCTTTTACATCAAATCAGTGAACAGGGCCGGAGCCAGTGACCAGAGCGAGGCAGCTCTCATCTCGACACGAGGTTAGAGCTGAGACCATCTCAGTATTTTATTTCTTTAACGTTATCGGTGTTTGTGTTGTTGTTTCATATACTATGCACATGCACACATACATACATACATACATACATACATACATACATACATACATACATATACATATACATACCCCTGTTCACAAAGCGGTCTCCATGTGGATATGGTTTACATGGTTTGATGTGAAAGATCTTGAGCTCTGAGCTCAACCCTATTAAACATCTTTAGGATGAATTGGAATTTTGATTGCACCCCAGACATCTTCATCCTTCATCAGTACCTGACTTTAACACCCCTGTGGCTCAATCTGTTAATAAACTGTTTGAAACGCATATAAGAAGCTTATTGTCTGGTGTCCACAAACTTTGCTGCATATAGAATATAGACAGATTAATAGATATAATGAATTGTTGTCCCATGAGTCTCTGTGTCGATGCAAAATTTTCAGTCTGGTTTTATTTATTTATTTTTATTTTTTTTACTGTTAAGGTACCAGGTTCCACTTACTGAGTGAAACAGCTAATATTGTGCTTAAAATTTCTGAGGACAAGAACTCTGTGCAGTATCCTGTGAAATCCTACAATAAGATGCCCACCCTTATCGAGTAAGAGCTAACATTTATTTGACTTTATTTTTAAGCAATAGCTCCTTCCATGCTTATTGGTTTTTATCTAACATGTATTTACCACTGGTCAATTTTTTTTTGTTTAAAAGAACTACCTAAAAGACCAAACAAACAAATGAAAAAAAGATGAATTTTATGATTTTCATTGCTGTACAAACTGAAAAGAATTCCTTGCTAATATAATTTTAGCTGATAGTATTCTTAGATCCTGATCTATTTATACTATCACGAAGATCTGGACTTCTTCGCTAAGTGCTTCTGGAAGATGGTCTGGATAAGGATGTCTGCTAAATGTAGTAAATGTAAAATTAGCATGAGTGATTACCAGGGACAAAGAAATTTGATGTTTTTCCAGAACACACTTAGTGTGTATTAGAAGTCTACTTTGGTGTTGTATGTTTACAAGTGATTCTTTAATATTCTTTAAAAATAGTGTATAGTAAATTATATTACATTTAAGAAAATGTGGTATCAAAGACAAACACAAATACGTTGTTAACAATTGGCCTTAACACCTATAGTCACATAGTCACATTTTCAGGATTAAACAGCTACCTTTAGACTTTATTTCTATATGAGTTTAAAGGTAAATGAGTAAATAGGAATGTAACATTTAAGAAATTGATTGCTGTTCTTTCCATATTCACTATTCTTGACAGATGTCCAGCAGTGAGGGGCGAGCTCCTGCCGCATGTTGGATATCACTACTGGGAAACAGTGGTAGCTGGCTGTACAGCCTACCGCGTTGGTGTTGCCTATCAGACAGAACCACAAGACAGCACTGTAGGTGACAGCAGCACCTCCTGGTGTCTGCACTGTGTGCCCACATCCATCAGGTTTGATACTTGCACCCATGCCGCAATCATCATCATCATCATCATCATCATTATTTTAGCTGAAATGCGAGTGTTTCTCTATCCTCATTCCACTTCCTTGTTCATTTTCAAAGCTGTAGGTTCGAGCTGCTGCATGACAACGTGGAATCGGATATCTTTGTGACGAACGTTCCTGCTCGTATCGGCACTCTGCTGGACTTCACACAGGGCCGCTTGGTCTTCTTCAACGCTCTGAATGGCCAGTGTCTGGGCTCATTCCAGCAAGCCTTCAGCCAGCCCTGCTACCCTGTATTTACCCTGGAGAGACCTGGCAACCTGGAGCTTAAGATGACCACGGAGGTCCCAGAGTTTGCCAAGCACTGGTAGCACAGACAACGCTGGATTTCTGGACAATCCATATTTATCTTCTTGGCCTTGGGATCTGCAATCTGTTACACTGTGTGTGTGTAATTTTTATTAGGTTCTTGGAAAGAAATTAGAGATTTTGCGTTTTCTCAAGGTTTCTCTCTTTGTACATGATATACAGTATTTGGAAAAAATCAACCTAATCTTTATCTAAACAAAGAATTGTACTGGGACAAGAACGAAAAACCAATTGCCTGGAATTAACAATAATCTTTAGTGTTAAATTATTTATTGTTCTGACAAAAAGGAACCTTCTTTTAAAATAAAAAAAACCAACAACTTCATAATAGAAGCCATAAGGTTCTTGTTTAATTCTATGCAAATATATAACACAAATTCAAAACATGACATGAATCATTTTATACCAAAACTCTTGGGAGGGAGATTTTTATTAGAGGTTCCCGCAAAGGATTTATATAGTTTTACAGTGCAAAGCAATTCTTCTCACTTTTGTATTGTTTTCAAAAATTGCTATTTGTTATTTTGTTTTATTGATTAATGTGGTATAAGGGTTTATTACTTTTTTTGTTTTCTGTGTTGTAAATAAGGAGAAGGGGAATGTATACTATCTATTCTATCATTTATTATTACTAGATGCATCTTGTAGCATTAGCATTACTAAAAGCAATGTAGTGTAAGGTGTATACTATAGTATGTGTAGTGTATAGAATAGTTTGCTGGAGTATAGTGTTATAGGGTAGTAGTATTATAGTATATAATTGTACAGGATTATATTGCACAGCTAATCACGATCACTATCTTTTGCCTGCACCATTGACATCATAGCTGACCAGTAGATGCTGCTGTGGTCTTTGCAGTTGTTATTTTTGTCCTTCTGCTCTGTTCAGGGGCAAATTTCTCACTCGCTAATTCCTACTGTCTTTTTTGTTCTTTAGCAACATTTGATTGCAGTCCCATATATAATCTTTTTATTTTGCAGATATGGCTCTAAAATGATTACTGCCTTATATTTTCTAGATGTCTTTAATACACAAAAAGTGGAGTGGATACTTTTAGCATTTAGTTTGAACGCCACTTCGTTTTTCGTATTTTCACCCCAAATCTCGAATTTCGAATAGTTTTTCCTGTTCACCTATACATTAAAATGTTCTTGAAGTGTTTTTGCATGTTGAAGCCTGGCTATGCCGGTCTTTATTTCTGTATTGACAGTGATTTAGTCAAAGTTCGTTTTACAGATTCAAGATAAGACGTCCGAATGTACATTTCCAACAAACAAGAATACAGATTTTATTTATATTTATTCTTTTTAGTGATTTGATTACTAATATTCCCTTTTTTGCATACACAATGTATTATATTGTTCATAAACCCAACATTTTCTTTTCTTGTAACCAGCTGTTATTAATCGTCAATTTGTAAAGGTATTTTTCTCTTTATTTCTTTGTAACTGTTTGAAGCAAAAACAGACTAAAAGTGATCCGTTTCATTGACAGCTTGAAAACGCTTAAAAATACGAATTTAAATTGTTTCACATGGATTATAGATTGTATATTTATATGTTGTTTGTGATTCAGAGGGATTAATTTCAGAGCAGTTCTATACTTCCCTTTTTATAGTTTTACAGTATAATTGCAGGTTTATAGCGTGTTAAACTACCATTCTATTTACCACAAGAGGTCATTGTGCATAATGTGGGCCCTTAAAAAGTAGGCTTTAATTCACTGTTTTGTTAATGAGCCTTGATTTTCACTAATGACTTCTACATTTGGAATAATATAAGCTCCAAGCCATGTGCAAGCAGAAATCTGAGATCACAGCTTTGAGAGCAGTTTACAGGCTGAGAAATATCTGAATTGAAAGCACACTTGGATTTACTCAGTGATTGTCCCTAGTGAAATGTGCACATATAGCAAAAACAGAATAAAAACCACACGCAGTAATTCAGTTCTTCTTTTTGTTCCTTTGAATGCCTTTACACAAACCGGAGAAATGAACAAAATGTGTTTTCTAGCCTGCAACACAGAACCTCAGTCAGTAAAAAAAAAAAAAAACAAGGAAAAAAAAAAGTCATTTTATGAGCAGAGGAATTAGACATCTGCTTTACAGTCAAAAACAGGTTGCCCTGCGCCTTCAAAACACTGCCAGGCTTTTGAAAGAGACAAAGAAATTCCTAATGGTAATCATCTCAGTTCTTCCAAAGAACAGCTCTTGATTCTCCTTAGAACTGTTTGTCCTTTTGCTAAATTTGCAAGTTTATTAAAACATACAAGTATGCTCGTCTGTCTGTAAATGTAAGACGTGTTTTCGTTTCCCAGAATCACTTGCAGTACTTCGAGAATAATTTGGTGATTGTTCTGAGCATCTTCTCATACCTGACATTTCTGCCGTCACCTCATTCCTGGTAAAGAACGAAGATGTGAAAATACTTAAGGAGTAAGAAAAACAGGACAGGCAACGTTACAAGGGCTCGTGTGCTTTTCGAGCTGGGTGGCTCATGCAAACATCATAGGAGAGGGAAAAAAAGGTTAAAAGAGAAAACCAATTAAAAGGACATTGCTTGAGGGTTTTATTCTACTGTCCCTACAATCCTGTTTGTTCATATTCTTGACTTTTTGCAGCACTCTCTTCAACAGTGGACTCTTCAGAACCAAAACAATTATAAACTCCAATTTTATTACATTCCTTTGCTTGACATTTTTAAAGGATGGTGATCCTGGTAAATTATGGTGAGCCTTTAAAAAAATGTCATAAATAAAGGAATTCTGGATACATGATTTCATAACAAAAGTTTACAAGCATACAAAGTGATTATGTAAAATGAAAAAGAAAAAGAAAAAAAAACTGGACCCAGTTGCATGTGCATGGTGAAGTGAATTTATAGTTTTAATGAATTTATTTCTTCAGTACAATAAACTGTGCAGTGCATCGCCTGAGCACTTCTGGCATGCTCACAATGTGAAAATATTCTCATTTCATTTTAACCATGTTCATGGTCATGAAATTACATTTGGATATTGGATATTAGGAAAGGCACGTATACAAAAAAAACAACAAAAAAGAGATCAGTTTGGTTTAAAATATAGCAGTTTATAACAAAAAATATACAAAAATCAATAATAGAAGCGGTGTGCAACAATAATAATAATAATAATAATAACAATAATAAAAAAAACAGAATAGTCCATATATGTTAGTTACTGTTTGTGTTGATGTGTTCAGGAGCTTAAAGCTGAACTATATTTTTACCTGAATGGAGAAGCTATAATTGTGTTATATTTAACTTGCCACTGGCTGATGATTTCTGACTGTGACGCGCCGACACATTGATTAACTGTTATGATGTGGTGCGAACTGTTTAAGCCCAACCCTTAATATATAATGACAGCCATAATAAAAAATAAAAAATAAAAACTGGAAAAAAATGAGAAGCTGAACAAAATGAATGGTAAATCAGGTTCGACACGTATTAACACGTCTCAAAGAATCTGTTTTGACACACCGATGATGGGAAGATGTTATCAGATATGTGTGTACACAGCGCGTATTACAAAATATATAATTTCACTAATGGCAAAGTGTGTTAGTCATGGCAACAGACAATGATATTTCATTGCTGTGATTAGTATTTGGCTAACCACCAATGATTTATTACTGATGTATAAACACAATCTTATAGATCAGGACAATAATATAACTCAGTAAGAGAAAAAAAAAAAAACATTCAATAATTACTACCTTTGTTCAACGAATGTGTATAAATATACAGTGATTGAGGAAACGTATAACTTTTGCGTACATGCTCATTTTAGTGCCACTTGGATAATCAGAGCATAAATAGATAAAGAATGATACCACGTGAGGTTTTCAAGCGGGGGTCAAGTTCCTCTCAGTGGCCAGAGATGGAGGTTTGGTTTCAGGTTTATGGGGCCGTCTGGGCCTGTGCTGCGGGCTACTGCGCAGATTATCATCCATCTGTCAAACACATGAAACTGTCATTGAGACACAATAAAAGGGCTATATGTGAGTAGTTGCCACTTTATATGCCTAAGTCTAATACACTGAATGGTCATTTTAATAAATGAAACATAGATGTATATCATATTGTATATATTGTTATTGACTGGCCCATTCCATTTCTTCAATAGTGGTTCGTTTTTTGACTCCAGAATCGACTCCAGGAACATTGACTGAGTGATTGAGATACACACAGGCCATCGTCACACAGTCCTATGAATAATACCTGTTTAGTAGTGGTCCATTTCTTGTGAAACTTCTTGTGATATTGACTATTGAACACACACAAACTACATTTCCAAAAGTATTGGGTCACCTGACCTTTCCTGCTATATGTGGTCCTTCTCCAAACTGTTACTACAAAGCTGGAGGGACATAATTGTACAGGACATCTTTAGATGTGCTATAATACCATTTTTGCATTCACTTGACTTCACTGTTCCAGCATGGCAGTGCCCCTGTGCACAAAGTGAGCTCCTTGAACATGGTTTACATTCTTTGGAGAGGAAGATCTTGAGTGGTCTGCTATAGAGCTCTGATCTCATCCCTACTGAACACCTTTGGGATGAATTGGATCGCTGGCTGCACCCCAGGTCTCCTTACCTACATCATTACCTGCCCTCATAATACCCTTGTGGCAGATGAACACAAATATCCATTAGCACAATCCAAAATCTAGTGGAACATCTTCTCAGAAGATTGGAGGGAATTATAAGAGCAAGTTGGGACTAAATGTGGAATGCAATGCTCAAAAAAAAAATAAAAATCACATACCCTACTGATGACCAGGTGACCCATATTTTGGAAATATAGTCTACATACACACATACACAGATGATCCCTGAGTTATGATGGTTCGACTAGCGAATTTGCGATCATACGATGATGATAACGATACAACAAAATTATACAAATATTTACATTTTGCTTGGCAGACAAATATAGCAGCATATGCTCCGCCCTCCACTCGCAAACGG
Organism: Silurus aristotelis; assembly: GCF_946808225.1. Taxonomy (NCBI): domain Eukaryota; kingdom Metazoa; phylum Chordata; class Actinopteri; order Siluriformes; family Siluridae; genus Silurus; species Silurus aristotelis. The sequence continues at coordinate 12,838,343 of NC_139596.1, read as the reverse complement.
GTGCGCATCCACACATCCACTGCCACATACATATATTCTGAATAGGTTATACGTTACGGTACTGTAAATTGTCTGTTTTGCTAAATTATGTGCTGTAATTTGTTAAATTATTAACTATACTATACTACCCCATACTAATCAACATTCTTTAAGGCCAATTTTTAGGTTACATTGGGGTCAACTCCACCGTAAGTCTGGGACTACCTGTATAATATAATATATATACATATTTCTCTCTCTCTCACACACACACACACACACACACACACACACACACACACACACACACACACACACACACACACACATATATATATATTTCACACACACACACACACACACACACACACACACACACACACACACACACACACACACACACACACACACACACAGTTTATATATACTAAATTATATATATAAATATAAATCTACAGTATCTCACTAAAGTAAGTTCCCCCCTTACAGTACTTTAGTACCTATTTTAGTATTTTTTCTAAAGGGACAATACTATAGAAATTAAAATTTGATATATTTTAGAGTAGTCAATGTGCAGCTTGTACAGCAGTACAGATTTACTGTCCTCTAAAAATAACAACATATAGCCATTATTGTCTAAAAGTGACTATGTGACTATATCCTAAGTGAACATAACAAGTGGGCATGGAATTCACCAGAGCTGCACAGGTTGTTGCTGGGATATATGCAGGTAACTATAACTACAGATACTATAAAAAAAAAATTATAAATAAAAATAAAAATCTGTTGTTCACTAAATAAAATATTTTATTTAACTAATACATGTAAATGGAAAAAAGTTAAAGGATTTCGTAGGTTACTAAATTTAAACCATGGGATCATAAGCGCTGTGAATATTTTTGTCAGCTTTAATACACACACATTGTGTATTGTGACGAGTCATGTACAGACATGAACATACAGCTTGTTTGCTTTAATGCTCCAAACAATTTAAAAGTAAAGTACAAGCAGGTTTAAGCAGGACCTTTTCAATAAGGTTGGACTCTTTGTTAACAAGCTGCGTCAGTTTCTGGAGGTTTGCATCGACTGCATCCTGGCTAGCAGAAGAAGAGCCTAGCAAGAGGATGGAGACAGGCAGAGAAGAAGAAAGAAGCTTGAAATTGTGAGTGAAAGTACACTTTAATCACATGGAAGAAATGTTAGTAGAAAGAATCCCCATGTACTCATCTATGAATAGTGCACATGAAAGGAAGTAGTTGTGAATCATGACAAGGAAGTAAACTTTGTGCTTCTTAGGACAATGAGGTATCAGGCTTTTGATGGTCGAGATCCAGCAACATGACATTTTTTAGAATGGAGGTATCGCAAGCAACAAATGAGGTATTTCACTACCTTTAAGTTTGAACTTTCAATTAGTTTTATATCGTCTATTGATATTTGTTTTCCTGCATTTTCATTTATGCCAATAGTTATATGACCTTATTCCAATTCTTACAGAAGTCTCTATCAATAAATACACCCTAAAACTGGTTCACTGCAAATACTCACACATTTTTATCATTAATGCTTTTTGCAGAATCTGTCAATCCTAAATATTCATACATTTTCAATGTTTAAAACATACACAGACTTTGGATACATAGACAGCGCTGTTGGTGTTCATAGAGTGTTTATAATGCCATCTATATGTCTGTCTAAAAGCTTAATAAAAAGTTCAAGTGCCAAAACAAAACCACAAGCTGTTGTCTTACCAGAGGTGGCTTCGGAAAAGTAGTTTTTAAGGATGTTAGTGCAGAACTGGCAGAGATTGTGAAGCTGTTTTAAGTGCTGCTGGAGCTGAGCACTGGGCAGATTGGCCTTATGGAGTGGTGCAAGGTAGCCAAAAACAAAGGCATCCAAACTTGTAGGCCTACAGGACAGCAAACAGAGGAAAGTTTAATATATCACAACAGTGTGTCATTCTTATTTCAGTCGTTCACACTCAATGCACGTGCTCAATGTCACAGGAAAGCTTGAGGTCAAAGTGAATAAAAGATAGATGATGATGTGTATAAACACGTATGTCCATAAAATCCTGCTCAGGTTTAAAAGCCGAGCCGCTGCTGCACATGAATGCTGGCGCCCACTTTAACTTACGTGTTTCCAAAGAAGAAGTTTGAAGACCCTAATCTGTGTGAAAGCAAATTCAGACACTCCTTGGCTTCACTGTAGATCTGCACACAAAATCACAACGTCGACAAACCAGACACAATTAACAAAGAAAATACACAGACTGCTGGACTCGGATCACAATGTCTTCTACAGTCGTATGGAGTTGGCAGGATTCGGAGGTGCAAAAAAATTCGGGCTGCTTTGAGCACAAAGCAGCAGTAGCTGCAATCCTAAGGGTGCTAAACTATTTTCCATCTGCTTCTTGGAAACCGCAGACAGAACGCCGACAGCCCGGGAGACGTTTAAAAGCAGACTCCCATCAAATCAAATGTTACTCGATTAGTGGAGTTCGTTTAGAATAGACCTGCTTGTCTCTTTAGCTAAAGAGTGGTTTTAGGCTGAATTTAAACATTCCCAAATCTAATCATATTAAAAATGACATATACATATAACACACACACACACACACACACACAATATATATATATATGATTTCTGGATTATTTTTTTTAGATTATGTCTCTCACAGTGGACATGCACCTACGATGACAATTTCAGACCCCTCCATGATTTCTAAGTGGGAGAACTTGCAAAATAGCAGGGTGTTCAAATACTTATTTTCCTCACTGTATGTATAATATATATATATATATATATATATATATATCGTTGCTTTTAACAAATTGTGAATGCTTTGGTACATTTGTTTAAAATTGATTGTGTACAATTTTCTGTTGATTCCTACATTATCAATTGTTTGTCATGTTGATCAAAATAGATTATACTGGATCTCACCTGAATAGTTTAAAAACATCTAGGCTTTGGTTCATTGCATAAGTCATTGCAGTCAAAATTGTTAAACCAGTTGTCATAACCTGTCAAGCTTCACATTTCTATTACACTTTTTTTTTTGTAATTGTGTCTTGAGATGATGACGTGTGCAGATGAATCTTGAATTTCACTAATGATGGGGCATCATACTGACATGACTAAACATTTGGAAGATCTTGCTTGTCAACCAATGACTTGTTATTCTGATGGCAATGAGATGTTCATTGATGCAAATACATACGTTTGAGAGATGAACTAAAGATTTTGGGAAAAGTACAGGCTTTTGCAAGAAATCCAATGTGTCCAATGTGCTGTTTTTGTACAAATTGTTTTCAGAAATGCTCTTTTCGAGAAAGATTCGCTCCAAAGCAACTAAACTGTAATCGGCACTACCTTTCCTTCCACCTCTGCAACTGAATGCAGTGGAGCTTCCGCTTTGGTCAGGAGGATCCTGGAGAGAGCCACGCTCGCCTGGCGAGCTGGGACAAAAAAGTTGAGAGGGAATGGAGAGCGAGAAGCAAACCAAGGCCTTGTCAGGTTGGCGTAGTTCTCCGCATCCACCCAGAATGTATGGAGCTGTAAAAACACATGGCAGTTAAAGTCTCCACACAACAGAATGAGATTAGAATTGAGGAATTGGTTTAGGAATTGCAAATGTATTAACCAAAGCTGGACGCAGTTTTTCCTCCAGGAGAGCAATGTAGGCCATTGTGTCAGCTCCCTGCTTAGCGGAAAGCTCGTAATCTGCGTTGAATCTCTTTTCAGGGAATAAACAGAGCTCGTGGTTAATACGTTTATTCAGTGTCAGTGGCTGATCTCAAAAAGTTTATGCACAAGACTTGCTTCAGATAATCTTTGGACTTGCATTAATATACTGCTGCTATAAATTTTAAGACCGTCCTGTGTTAATCCTATTTCTCCTCCACACAATCTATTTATAGTGAACAACCTTTCAGCATATTTATTACTATTTCACGTTGTACTGTTGTAAAAGAATAACGACGTATAATCACTCCATTTTGAGTTCTTTCTCTCAAAGATACATGGCATCTGAGAGAGGGTTTTACCTCCTATTGTCAACTTGATTATCTACAGTGTCTGAAAAAAAGTTCTACAGTGTCTGGGAACACCTAGTCTTTTATTGCAGTGGTCCCCAGCCTTTTTTGCACCACAGACCGGATTAACATCAGACATGTACATTTTCACGGACCGGCCTGTGGGGGATAAATACAACTAAATAAAATGATACGACCATAAAAACTGGTATTTTCTAAACATAATAATAAACGTGAATCCACTATGTTGTTTTTTGTTCATTTCGTTAGCTTGGGGGTTTCAATTTAGCGGTAATGTATTATGTGTTAGCGGCCGGAGCAGTCCCTTTAAGAAGGTAGCAGATGGAGGTAAGACATGTGACCGAGGCATCATGACATGCATCAAGATTGAGTCATAGACAGATGTGGCAGAGAGAATCTGGTGATTTTCCAAAATAAAACATCGTTCAGTATCAGATAATAAATCAAACGGAAATAATGTAGCTTATGTATACTTTCTGTGCGGCCCGGTACCGATTAACCCGCGGACCGGCATGCTGGTACTGGGGACCACTGTTTTATTGTTTTTAAGACACATAAGACACACAAAATACACAAACATGCAAGAATTGGACAGTAAATGACTGAAAGAAAGTTCCATGGACAAAGGAGTCAAATTTTGACATAACAGAAGAACCTATGTGAGACAGAGAACAGATGTTAGCAGACTGCCTCACACCCACAGTCCAACATGGAGGTGGGAGATTAATAGATTGGGGGTTTTTTGAAGCAGGGAAGGTTGAAAACTTATTCAGGCTGAAAGAAATCCTGAACCAACATGGCTGCCATTCCATACTTCCATGCAATTCCGTCTGTATTGCGGCTCATTGGAACCAAATTCACCATACAAGACAATGAACTGAAGCATATGTCCGAGCTCTGTAACCGTTATTTTAAAAAAGTAAATAGTCGGCTGGATGTTATCTATCGTGGATTGGCCGGCTCAGTGACTGGATCCAAATCCTATTGAATTGCTCTCGGATCACGAGGTCAGAAACAAACTAGTGTAAAACACCTTTGGCAAGTTTTGCGAGAGGCATGGCAAAGTATTTCAGCTGAATATTTGGAGAAACAAACTGTCCAGCATCCAAACGTGCGTAAAGCTGTTATTCATGCTAAAGGAAGGATGAAATGAAAATAAGCATCTTGTACATTTAACATCTGGTTAACATCTGTGCATTTATTTGTGTTTGGTCAAAGTAAATGTCCACAATGTTAAATTACCTTGCTGCATAGAAACGAAAGGAACATAAACGTGTCTCTTAAAAAAACTGGGTGAAGCTGCTTTATGACAATCTACTGTAAAAATATTAAATATAATTACACAGCAAAGGCAGATTTGCCACCCAGATAGAACTCTGTCTGTTATAAGTAAATGCACCACACTGAGCTGATCAATCACACACACTAATCCACACAATGTCTTTTTAACAGCTATACAATTCCCATTTCTGGAGTTTTACCCAAATTTAAAAGTAAATATCAAAATCTGTGGGAAGTAAGAAGGCATTAAAGCTTAAAAACATGCAAACTGAAAAGGTCTACTTGCCACCCAGCGTTAATTACATGATTAATTCCCTTCTTTACCACAGCATGGTTTATCTGATTTGGTGTCTTTCTACAGTATGGATTTATTTTCAGCTAATGTGCAGCTAATGTAGTTCAAGGCAGGTCTCGACTTTTTTTGTACAATTCATTTATCATTTTTATAATGTGGAGAACTTAAAGTCTCTCATTCAAATAGAGGTTTGATATTGGTAACAAAGGCCTGAGAGGGAGTGTGTAAAAAGTTAGTTCTACAAACAAATCCTTTCTTAGGATAAATACATGATAAAAAATTTGGCATAAAACATCATGAACAATGTCTTGATCTGTGGTAATAATAAATCTGCAGAGGAAGTAACAGCTTAGTGTTTTCAAATCCCAGGACCACCAAGTGTCTACCGAATGCATCTAAGGGCATCTACCACAAGTGTACATGTAAAATAATTTTAGAATATGTCTGTTTCAGCTGTGACTTACATTTTGCCTCAGAAAGTTGAGAATCTGTGTAGGTTCTGTTACTGAAGATCCCTCATAGTACAGTTGTGGAATGGTGGCTGTCAAAGTAGAGTTTAAAAACACAACTGTGACAGCTTTAGGAAACAATGTATAATCTATACCTTTATAATCAGTGCCAACATATACAATTCCAGCACGGAAAACAAAGGCATGCGTGTTAAGCCATGTTTTACACCATCCAATTATATTTGAAAAGAAAGACTTTTATACAATAAAGCCTACATAGTGCAAAATCCATGCATTTGAATATAATGTGAGCTGACTGTGATGGTTAATAGACTGAAAACAAGAAAAAGAAACTAATGTGCATATATTCAGATTAAAAGAGTTGAAAGTAGTTTATACATCATGAATGCGACTGCTTTCTTAAGGACTGGTCCATGACTGGATGACATGCATGGTAATGTTGATAGTTAACTTTAGATTTTTTATGGAGCTGTACTGAAACTTTTTCTACATGTGGGACTACTTGCTAACAGAGTCACCAATGCTGTACCAGCTCTTGCTTCATCGCTATCCAGAGAAAGTGATGCAGCAGTGCTTTACTCCTTTAGTCATCCGCCTCTCTAATGTCCTCATCTAGACACTCAGCTCCCACAGATTTAACATTTCATGTGTAACACCAGTGTGTTACTGTCTTCCTGTCTATTACTAACTAGCCTAACTAACTAGTGTCTTTTCAGTAATGTTGAAGCATCTAAACACTCTCATTCTGAATGAGTGTGCATGTGGATTAATTACCCATTCAGCGACTCCTGTGTCAGCAGATCAATGCATCAAATCATGTCGCTCAGCAACTCAATTGTGTCAACTGTAATTAAAAATGTAAGCCCAACTATTTCTCATCAACATGATAGTAAATACTGCTGAAAAATGTGCTCTTGCCCTTTGGTTTGGAGGAACGAACAATAAAAACTAATATACATATACACTATGTATGAGAGGCTAACAAATATTTCAACATAAACCTATTTGAGTGAGTTTGACAAAGACCAAATTGTGATGGCTAGACGACTGTCAGAGCATCTCCAAAACTGCAGCTCTTGTGGGATGTTCCCAGTCTGCACTGGTCAGTATCTATTAAAAGCGTTCCAAGGAAGGAACAGTAGTGAACCGGCAGCAGGGTCATAAGCAGCCAAGGGTCATTGATGTACGTGGGGGAGTGAAGGTTGGACCGTGTGGTCTGATCCAAAAGACAAGCTCTTGTAGCTCAAATTACGACAGGTCAGGAATGTTTTGGCAGCAAAAAGGGGAACAACACAATAGAATGCAGGGGGTCATAATGCCTGATCGTGTTGTGTAAAGTTATGCCTGGTTGGTATATGGTGTAACAGAGAAAGACATAGAAACTCTTTAATCTTTAAATCATCCAGGTGTAATTAAAGGGTTACCTGTGAGAGTCCTCCATGTCCAGTCCACTAGCTTGACTGTAAGTTTGGCACCAGCAAATTTAGCATATGCCTACAGTGAAGCATTGATACCAGACATATTTGAGATGAGCAGTACACTGTAAAGTTAGAAAACCTTTCAGTCAATAATAAGACTTATAATACAATCAAATATGCACTTGGAGGGGATTAATACTCGAACAAGGTCTAGTTATCTGCCTACATTTCTACTTCAACACAACAAAGTAAAAATAAATGGCAAAAGAAATATAGTGAAGACTCAGAAGCTTTAAACCTACCAAGTCTCCATCCAGCCAATATAATCTGACCTTGAGCAGGGAAAAGCTGCACAAAAGCTTTTATTTACACAACAACCTGATCAAAATGTATCCGATATAATGTCCCAGAACATAAAAACGAATAGCTAGGTATCGCTAATCACGTGTTTGAGTGATTTGTAGTTATTTAATAGAAAGAAACACTCGATATTAGAGACTTCAGCAAAGAAAATGAACGATGTGATTGTTACAGGTAATAGCAATAATGCTAGCTACTCAGCGATTTAGCGGAAATCTTGCAAAATCGGATCGAAAAAGTGGTCTCATTAGCTGCTATATTGCAAATACAAATGTCAGACTTTATAGATATTAAGTCAGTTACCAGCACTATTAACGATTCCGCGTGTACAGAAGGCAAGTCCCAGTCGCCTCCCCAGCACAACAGCTCCATGGGTGCCGCCATGTTTGTTTGGCTGGAACACCAATGACAACAGACGGAGCCCCGCCCCGTTTTTCCAACCTCGGAGAGCTGTATATAAACAGAAATGTTTAGAAAATGCTAAAACTGTTATATTAAAATAATATAGTGGCAAATAAATGCACACCTATGAAACCAAATACAATTTAATAAATGCATGCAGACTTTAGACATTGTTCTTTGTACCAATGAATATTGTATTGCCCCCATTTCTTTCCCTATCCACCAGGGATGGTGAGATTTACCGATTTGCTTCTGGCATCAGTATACAATTTAACGATATGATGCATCGATTTAAAACCGTGTGCATCGGATACAACTTAAAATAAAAATATAAACGATTAATTTATATATCATTATTAGCAAATGCTATACTTATATTATTCGGAAAGTGACCAAAAATTGGTGACTTGACTTGATTTCTCCTTGCTAAACTGTTTCTCAAGCGTGTTCTCTTAGAACCACTGCTGCTACGTGAATATGACTTATCACAACACTATGGAGGTGTGTCCGTATTGATTAACATGGCAGAGGTAGAGCTGCATCTTCCTGAAGACAGAACAAGAAAAGAACGTCTTTTTTCTTTTCTTTTCTTTTTTTTGCGATACAAAGGCCTGTTTGTGAAAGGCCATACGTTAGAGGTCAGACGGCACTTTTTTTATAATTTGCTGTCTGTTTGGACCAAAGAAATAAAGGGAATTATCTGTACCATATTAAGTTGCATAGCATCATTTTTATGCAATTTATCGTATTGCATTGAATCACATTGTGTTGAATCAAATCGAATGGAATCGGATCACACTGCATTCTTCTTCTTCTTCTTCTTTCGGCTGCTCCCATTAGGGGTCGCCACAGCGGATCATCCGTCTCCATACCAGCCTGTCCTCTACATCTGTCCGTCAACCTGTTCATCACCATTGCAAACAGGAAAGGGCTCAGGGCTGATCCTTGATGTAGTCCAACCCGCACCCTGAACCAGTCTGTCGTTCCTACTGCACACTTCACTGCTGTCACACTGTCCTCATACATGTCCTGCACCACCCTCACATACTTCTCTGCCACACCTGACTTCCTCATACAGTACCACAGCTTCTCTCTCGGCACCCTGTCGTACGCTTTCTCTAAATCCACAAATCCACAATGCAATTCCTTCTGTCCTTCTTTATACTTCTCCATCAACATCCTCATACTTCTGTTCCCTTCACCTACATGCCCATTAAAGTCTGCCCCAATCACCAATCGTTCTTTCCTAGGTACACCATCTACCACTTCATCTAATTCACTCCAGAATTTTTCCTTCTCCTCCATCTCACAGCCAACTTGTGGAGCATAGGCACTGATGACATTTATCATCATCCCTTTAACTTCCACCTTCACGATCATCACCCTATCAGAAACTCTCTTCACCTCCACTACACTCTTACTGTACTCTTCCTTCAGAATCACCCCTACAACATTTCTCTTTCCATCCACACCATGATAGAACAGTTTAAACCCACCTCCAATGTTCCTGGCCTTACTCCCTTTCCACTTGGTCTCCTGAACACACAACATATCTACCTTTCTTCTCTCCATCATATCAGCTACCTCTCTCCCTTTACCCGTCATAGTACCAACATTTAAAGTACCAACCCGAACCTCTACTCTCCTACACTGCTCCTTTCCCTGCTGTCTCTGTAGACATCTTCCTCCTCTCCTTCTCCTCCTTCGGCCAACAGTAGCCCAATTTCCACCGGTACCCTGTCGGCTAACGATACCTGTGGCAATCATTGTTAACCCGGGCCTCGACCGATCCGGTATGAAATTCTCATTTGTGATCTGCATATTTGATTTGGCACATGTTTTACGCTGGATGCCCTTCCTAACACAACCCTCCCCATTTATCTGGGCTTGGGACCGGCACTAAGAGTGCACTGGCTTGTGCATCCATAATGGCTGGGTTGGATCACACTGCATTCTAAAAGGTATAAATCGTATCACATCGCTTCATATGTATCTTGAATGTATCGTATCGTTGGCTATGCATCGAGATAAGAATCATTTCGTCGTCATTTATGGAGATGCACATCCCTATAATCCATGCCTAACTTTCCATTTTATTTTACTTTTCCCTTGTAGTTTTTAATTTATTTCTCTGGCTTTTCACTTCTCTTTTCCCTTTTTGTGTAATGATCTTGTCTGCTCAGCCTCTTGCCAAGCACATTTTACAAAATCATGTCTTGAACCCACAGCCATAAACACAACCACCAGTACGTTCTCATTCTCTTGGATTCAAAGCCAAACACTTTGTACAGCACCGTAATCCTTTATTCTTTGCTAATTTTGTTCAAGTTCAAACTCGACTCTCGAAGAAGTAACTACAGCTGCCTTATATACAGAGACACACCCTCCTGCACTCGCTGCTTCTCATTTCCTTATTAAGCCCACTCGTGTAAAAGGCCCACCATCAGAGCATCCTGACGATTAGAAAATGTGCTGCAATGCTCTTACCATGAAACTGAAGTTGAATCACCCACAAAACACAATATTCAGAAAGCTTAACTTATTTTGAAGAGAAAAAAAAGAGAAGTGGTGACCTGGAGTTTATCGTTTAAATTGCCAGATGTTTTTTATTGTGAGTTTAAGTATTTCTCATTTCCAGTAGGGTATCAATTCTGAGCCATTTAAATCCTCATTGAAAAAAAGATAAGAATTTTTCATGTACACTGCTGCCTGTTGCCTCTGTAAAATTGCATCAAAGCCTCGGAGAATGCTATTTCTTTCTACTGATTATTAATATCAATAAAAACATTCTCTAACTATGTCTCTAACTAATTCATAAGTGTGTTACATTTTTACGTGACAGGTCACCTTTCTAACAACATTGCTATACAGATGCTAAATAATTTCTCCCCTGGTTTTAGCAGAGTAGAAAGGAAGGTTTCATAAAAAACTCTTTCTATTACTTTAAGTTTTCCATTACCAGACCTGGTTTATTTAGACTAGTGAGAGTCAAACATCATATAATGATAACCTTTTACAGTCTCCCCCTTTGGGCTCATTTCAAGATACTGAATTTTCAGTGAAAATGAGCATTTGGAAATCCAACCTTAGTTACAAACAAAACTACCCTAGTAGTTCTATACTACACAAAAATGATTCTGACGATCTGAAGATATAATCTTAAATAATATGTGGTGCAAGACAAAACCTGGATCTGGATACTATTAGAAATATGAAATAATCAATTTTGCTGTTTATTTATACAAAATAAAAAATTCCGGTTTATGATACAAGTAGGGCTAGAATAATACAAATGAGATACATATACAAATAAATGACTAAGTATGCGCATTTACTTTTGTCTTTCTTTTGCGGTAAAAATGCCACTTTTCACAATGAATTTTCATCCTTATCTCTTTGTAAACACAAAGTAATGGGCATCTGTTTCATTAACTCCAGGTGATTAACAGTGTCTACAAAAAAGATTCACAGTTGGGAGAGTTTCTCTAAAGCCAGGGTTTTGTTACCACCTTTTTTTGCTCACTCCTATAAAAATCTTTATGAGCTAGACTTTACGTTTACCTACTAAATTTGCCAGGTACAGAGGGCTAAATTTAACTACAATATAAAAACCAAAAGGTCAAATAAAAGGGAAAAGGGACACATCTGGCCGTCATATGCCAGTGGGATCTTCCAATTTTGTTGCATTTCCCATCCAGCAAGAATACTGAAACACTGTTTAGATTGATGTATGAGATTATTAAAGATAAATAAAGATAGAAAAAGAAGAATAAATTGGAATATATGGACTGGGCTACTTCATTAAATGTATGTTAATCTGCTTGTCCCCTTAAAGCCTTTTTTTATAGTGTGTTAAATTGCTGTTGAACAGTGTGATGCCCAATAGTTTACATTTATTTTTTTTAAGATTAAATTAAATGTCCACCTCCAGACAAACTTTAAATGAACCATTTAACCCACATTTGTTGCTTGAATGAAGAGTAATCTCACAATTTTTTGTTTGTGCAAATACATTATATTCGATATTTTATTTATTTCCTTTTGCTGAAAAAAAAAAGGATTGTTAATAGTTCACTACTGGGTAAGTACACATCTAAATCATATGTATTTTAAGTGCATTTAATGTCAATAACCACCATATTCAACTCACTTTCAAATGATATAAGTATATAATATGCTTGTGCAGTATAGCTGCTGTATTGCTTAAATAAAGGGGTACAGCTTATGCTAATTAAAATGACATTACTCACTAGAAATGGTGCATTTCATAGAAGAATTGCCAATTGCCAAATGGCAAGTAACAAGTCTGTGTGGCAATTATTCAAAGATATCTATTATATTTGTCTGCCTTTAACAGATAGTTAAAGCAGACTTCAGAGTACAAGGCACAAAGTCAAATGATATCTGTGAGCCAGATTCCAACAGATTTTTTTTTTTAACAAAACATAGTTTTGCTACTACATGGTCTAAATACCACCATACTAGCAACTATCTAGTATTAAGTTTAATAGTGGAAAGTACAGGGATAAACTGCATTTGTCCTCTTTCTTTAGAGTTACACGTAACAGTAAAATTATATTAGTTTAACCAAATACATTTTCAGATGAACTATATTTAACTCTCAATTTTAGTTTTGATAAATAATATGAATTTTAAATACAGGGATATTTAATCAGATCATTTAAACCTCATGATAAACTAATCCTAGTTTAAAATCTCTTTTCAGGATGCAAGCCTTTCTGTAAAATGGATACATCCTGGGAAAAAGAGCTGGAGAACCTACTGGAGGAGGTACTTGGTCACACCTTCCATGTTGAATGTCATCTGAAAAGCATAAATCTCCCAGGCACCTATCTGGTTCTTATTCAGCAGCTGGGCTGCAGTGATCCAAAGGAAAAAACACTGCTGTTTTGAGTGCTACTCCACATATGCGGATGCTGCAGCTGAGACTTCTGTAGGATCTCGATTCACTGGACTGGAAAGGCAACATTTCTTCTATTCTATCCACGTGAATCATCAAGATGGTCATATGGGCAAAAGTATTGTTCAGTGTAAATGTGGTTATGCAGCTAACCCATATTGTGACTTCCCAAGGAATTAGTAAGTGAATGACTTTAACATTTTATATTTTCTTGTTGAAGTTATGCCCAGTCTAGAACAGTTTTAGTTATAAGGAATGGTATTAAGAACCGCAGAAATACAATGCTGTGCTCTTTCTTGTGCTATTATTAGATATTTTATAGAATAAAAAGTCTAATAATTGATAGGAAAATATTCAGGAATATTCCATCTGAACCTGATTGGTGAGAATTAAAAATGGCTTAAAGAACTCAATGCAAACCTAGAAGTGAGCAGTGGTTGTATATTTCACATGCATTCCACTGAAATGAGGCACATTTGCAAACACAGCATTTCTTATGAAAGTACAATATGAAAGTTCAGACCTGAATTAGCCCATAAATATAGGGCTTTTTTTTTTTTACTTTTTTTGTTTCAGCAAAGTGAAAACTAAATTGAAACTGAATTAAATAGTCTGTATTTTGTTGCATTACCTTATGGTTATCTACTCTGGAAAATGAGAATAATCAGATCTCTGTATGTGCAGTCTATGATCTTCTGGTGTCTCCTGATTGTTTGCCTGATCTACTGCAAGGAGGATTGAAGAATAAGAACGTGAATGACGCTTACATCCTGACAACTTTTCAGGTCCAGAATAAAGCTCCCGTGCGCGTTTTTCATATTTACAACCCTTCAGATAACAGCGATCTTTTTGAATTCACTGTACATGGAAAATTCAACAAAGGTAACTTTGCTTTATCATTTGGGTTTTTATAAAAAAAGTACTAGTTGGGAATTGTTGAAATTTTTCATAGTCTTTATGATAAATTCAAATGTCTGGACACATTCAGAACTCTCTGTTTCTTGCTTTCAGTCTCTCTGAGGTATCTGAAAAGTAATGGAAAGATAGGTACAGCCAGCTTCATTAAAGTGCTGTTGGCTGATGGTCAGACACACAACGTGCTGCTGCACTTCAGTGGGCTGACACATGGCACTCCTCGCATGGCTCTGTATGTGGACTGTAGGTTGGTGGAGATAGTAAATGAACTGCCAGCTGCGTTTAAGACACTACCTTCTGGCCATAATCGAGTGGCACTAAAAACCATGCCCACTACATCAGAGGTAAACCTTTATCTTTTAGGTCTGAATATTAATTGTTGATACTGACTGGTTTGACCTTATATTTCCAAATGCCAAATGCCATTATTTCAGGATAGTGTGTCAGACCTTAAGCTAGTCCTGGGTGAATCCATAGAGAATGTCGTGGAGCTTCAAGATTGTTCTCTGCAGCAGGGTGAAACACTGCAGCTTGTAGGTGAGTGGCTTTTTATGGTGTCATTAGTTTCTGATCTGCCATTATAGCATGAAGGAAAAGCATTATAATAGCCCAATGATTCCAACAGGCCTCTCATCAAAGCTGGAGCCAGGCCCCATGTTTGAGCTTGTACAGATGATCCAAGAACTGAAAGAGAAAATGGACCGTCAGGTGGCATGTTTTTTGAGAAGTATATATTAAGACCTTGAATGTAAAAAAAATAGACACAAATAGAATGATTGTCTAGATTCTTCCTTTTCTTCGCCTTTTTGTTCTTTTTTACATTATTATTATTATTATTATTATTATTATTATTATTATTATTATTTTTCCAGCTCCAGGAGACTGCAAATTTAAGGAGAATAATTATGGAGTGTGTTCCATGTGGTAAGTCTTTTGCACAGACCTGATACAGTCATATGCTCAATTGCATCCACTCAATCCAGTGATATACGCGTTTGCAATCTTATGTGTCGGGTTCATATATAGATGGGCAGAACCCAGAGACAGACACATCAACCAAGTGTGGTCCAGGAGTCTGCTTCCAGCAAAGTATGTGTACTGACACAGAGCATGGTGCCAAGTGTGACCCATGTCCTGAAGGCTATACTGGTGATGGAGTCCACTGTGAGGATGTGGATGAGGTAAAACTTTCAAAATTTCCAAGAAAATACAAAATGCTGCATAAAAATGATTGCAATCATTTTATTGTGATTATGATATTGTGATCAGTATTACAATATTAACAGGAGCAGAATGTAAATGTTTTGTCAGCCTCTTTAAATTGTAGTGACACCCACAAAAAACAAGTAGGAGGTTTATGGATGTGGTGAGGGAAGACATGCAGGTGGTTGATTTGAAAGAGGCAGATGTAGAGGACAGGGGGGGTATGGAGACGGATGATCCACTGTGGTGACCCCCTAATAGGAGCAGCCGAAAAAAGAAGGAGACTGTAGACCTTGGTGTGTTGGTTATAATTCACTTGACATGTAACTAAATATGAATGCTATAAACTAATTCTATGTTACAATCTAATACAAATACACTGATAATTTTGTTTAAAAAAGAGAAATAAAGGGTTACTTGGCATCACACATGGGTAAGAGGTTTTTATGTTTATGCAGGTGAGCACTCAGATTTGTAGTTTGTGGCTGCGAGTGATTAATAAACTTTAAGACGTTCATGTAATTCATCCTTAGTAATGACTTTCTAAATCTTTCATATTCATTGTTTATGTTTTTTATTAGCTCAAATATGACAGGGAAAAGGGGGCGAGGGGCGGTAACTGCACATGTCTGTATACAAAAAAATTTAATAAAACCTTACTGGTTTAGGCCACACCTAGTCAGGTTTAAATTGGAAACCAGAAGTAATTTTTGAAGCACTACACAGATACAGAAAAAGAGAATTGTGCATTATGCTACACCCCATTATACATGAATATATCAAATCAAGTCCGTCTTTAAAAAGATAGGACTTGATTTGATATAATCTTGATTTGAAAAGATTCGTTGCACACCAGTTTTCTCTCGTAAGCGGCGTAAGTGATCAAACGGTTATTCAGTGTTCTTTCCATTACACAGCAGAATGCTATGCTACCTCTCATGGCTCTGCTTCAGGGGAACAAACAAACCTTTCAATAAAACCAACATAATAGCACTTTATTATGACTACATTTGCGCTTCATTAAGACAGTCATTGTTTGAGTCGAGCAATTTGGATTTAAAAGAGATTTTTATGAACGATTAAGTTAATCTCTCTCTACAAGTGCAAATCACTTCCAAACACACTCATTTAAATACTGGCATGCTGTAATCAAATGAAGATATATAGAGATTTTCTTTTTGGTGTCTTGTGGTTTGTGTGCTTGTAGTGTCAGTACAGCCCTTGTTTCACTGGTGTGCGGTGCATTAACACGGTCCCAGGGTTCCGGTGTGAAAAATGCCCCAGTGGATACAGTGGGCCGGAATTGCACGGTGCAGGCATCGAGCAGGCTCAGTTACGTAAGCAGGTGAGGAAATTGTTACTGTGCAACTTCATACACATGTTTGGAACTATTTCTAAAGAAAAACAATTAATTATTTCTCAGCTGAGGTTTTGATATGAGTGATGCACAACCCAATGATCATTCACTCAAAAGTTTTTTGAAAGGGAAAAACTTTTATCAAGTTTATATCAGTTGACAAACAAAAGAACCACTCAGGGGTTAGAAGTAAATTTCTGGACAATTGATATAATTTTTTAATTCTGCACTCCTTCCTGGATTTAAGGCCACTGCAATTCCACAATCAGACATGCAAAGTTCAACAGAGGGTATTTTTATTTATTTATTTATTGCTGTTCAATCCACTGTCTATCAAAAATCCTGTTATATTTTGGCTCTTGCAAAAACATTACCTTCTATGCATCTATGAATCTATGCGTCAGGTGTGTAACGATATAGAAGAATGCCAAAGTGTGGACAACGGAGGCTGCACTCCTAATTCCTATTGCCACAATACGATGGTAAGATATATACAGATCATCTCACTAATCATGATTCGGTCTATATTTTGTTTTCCTCCTGCACACAGTGTTAATAAATCAAACAAGCCAATTTTAGGGTTCATTCTACTGTGGAGTGTGCAAGCCTGGTTTCACTGGAGACCAAAACAATGGCTGCAGGCAGATCACTGATCCTGATCATCCTGCTGGACTGTCTACAAGGCTGTGTGCAAACGGTCAGCACAACCCCTGTGACATTAACGCAGAGTGTATCGTGGAGAGAGATGGAAGCATCAGTTGTTTGGTGAGGTGTTCAGATCAGTGGCAGTGGTGTGAATTAGCCTCGTTTAAAGCAGGCATTTTGTAATATCTGTCTCTTAAATCAGTGCAACATCGGCTGGGCTGGTAATGGCTACGTGTGTGGAAAGGATACGGACATCGACGCTTACCCTGACACGAAACTTCCTTGCCAGGATACATACTGTAAAAAGGTGAACAATATTGGGCATTCTCTATTTCATACTACTGCACAAATAATATCATGTCTTCAGATCTTGCACAGCTGCATATTGTTTTTTCATTCTTGAATGTAAATGCTGCTTTGTATGTAAATTCTATTCCTATTTTTTTTTTTATTTTACTTCGTTCCATTTTCCAGTTTTGTTATAGTTGAAATTATATTTCATTCTTCTCATTGTATTTGTAAATTAAAAATAATTGTCATTTTTACTGTTTAACTTTTATCTTTTCTACATTTATATTACATTTTATCTCACCACACTAGTCATTAAATGCATGGTTGTGCATGTGATTGAAATTAAATATGGGCTTCTCTTAATTTTTAGCTTCTTCTATGTGAATGACTGATCACATTAATGTTGTTGTTTCCAGGACAACTGTATGTATGTACCAAATTCAGGCCAGGAAGATGCAGACGGTGATGGAAAAGGCGACACCTGCGATGAAGACGCAGACAGCGATGGGATCATCAATGAGAAGGTATACACCAGTAATCATCTCCTCCTAATACAGCAGATTTTGTTACCTTTTAAATGAATGTTTCTTCTACAAAACAGGACAATTGCTGGTTGACCCCAAACATAAACCAAAAAAACAGTGACGAAGATGTTCATGGTGACGCATGTGACAATTGCAGAAATGTAAATAACCCAGACCAGCGGGACACGGACCAGGATGGACGGGGAGATAGTTGTGATGATGATATGGATGGCGATGGTAATAAAGCTGCACACTGCGATCTAAGGCACATTTAGAAACCTGATTAGGACAACAGAGATCTGCTGCTGTCTGCTTGGATGTATGTTTTTTCTATACTGTGGGTAGAGCAAGTAAAAATGTCTTGTAGCCTCTTTTAGGAGCCAGTTAAACAAACAGACCTCATAAGCTACCAAGAGTGATTTTTTTTTTTACCCCCACAAGCTAAATAATCATGATTGATCAGAGCCAAAAGCAAAAAAGGAAATAAACAATTAATTCCATTTCTAATCATATACCAGCTTTCAGAATTCCCGTAATAATAATGAGCTGTCACATCCTTTTAGTTGTCATTATCAACCAGAGAAGTGCACTTTCTACTCATTACAATTATAGA
The DNA here is from genome assembly GCF_946808225.1 of Silurus aristotelis. Classification (NCBI taxonomy): domain Eukaryota; kingdom Metazoa; phylum Chordata; class Actinopteri; order Siluriformes; family Siluridae; genus Silurus; species Silurus aristotelis. The sequence goes on along the minus strand of NC_139596.1, from coordinate 12,819,611 downwards.
CAACAGTAGGTTTCAAATGTACAAATAATAATTCATGAGAAATGATCTCCTCAAAAATATTAGTGTGTACAGAGATCAGTCAGGTTAATAGGTGATGAGACTCATGTTAAACTGTCATGACTTATTTTTACCTTAGGAGATGAGACAGAGTAGTAGTCAAGTCAAGTCAAGTTTATTTCTATAGCGCTTTTCACAACAGACATTGTCTCAAAGCAGCTTTACAGAATTTAAGAGTAAAGGTGAACAATGTGTATTTATCCCTGATGAGCAGCCATGGCGACTGTGGCAAGAAAAAACTCCCTTAGATGTTATGAGGAAGAAACCTGGAGAGGAACCAGACTCAAAAGGGAAACCCATCCTCATTTGAGTGACATCAAGAGTCTGATTATAGTCTTTAAAACAACACAGAACACTGGAGAGTGAGATCTAACATGAGCACTGGAGTGTAAGATTATAAATAATGTCCTTTCTACAGTCTTTAGTAGTGATGATAACATGAGAAAGTATTCCTATTGTAAAGTTAAGGTGCTTTTAATATGTCAGGGTGTGTTTTTATAAATAGATTTGATTATTAGGATAATTATTCCGTGGAATTGGAAACAAGCCTGTAAAATGTAACCTGTAAATGTATAAACCTCATTTACTTTTAGGGGAATTTATTAACTCGGGTATAACTTTACTTCTGTACTTTACATGTACAATTCATCTATTTAACTCAGGTTTTTAGAACTACACAACGTTTTCGAGTCGACATTTGAGCATGTGAAGGGTTTAAATGTGCTGCTACAGAAACACACAGCTCCTGCTCATTTTTTCCAGGCACATTTGTTTTCTTTTAGACACAGAAACTGTGTTTTATAATACCTTCTTTCTGTCAGCCTGTTATCCCCCCCTACAGATTTGCACTTCCTTGTCATTTTTGTGGAGTTAAAATAAAAGAAACACTGCAACTGCATACTTCAAAACTCCAATTAGAAGTAACTTTTTTCCCCTCAAGAGGTTCCTTATTAAATTTTCAGTTAGCCTAAGGGGCAATTTTACTGCCAATCCATTTTAAGTGCTGTATCGATAAAGCGCCTCTGAAGCACAGCGATAGTAAAGCCCAGGCAGAGCTCGACATTTATAGTCTGTTCATAAAGGCCTGACTCCAGACACTTGACTCGATCTTTCACATGCTGGTCATGTCTCTGTGGGCACAAACCACATTTTCACCCTGAAGCCTAGCCAGGAGCTAATGACCAGTGGAAACTATTTTTGGAAAAGGTCTAATGGAAACATTGCCACCTTGTGACACATGGCTTGAAATATGCAACACATACACAAGGCATTATTGTGCTGTGTACACCAAAATTCTTATCCGTTTGCACCATCCATTTATTTGAGGAATTCACGTTTAACTGTGTTTGCATGTGTGTGTTTTTTTGGGGGGTAGGGATAAAAAATATTTTGGACAACTGCCCAAGAGTTCCCAATTATGACCAGCTTGACAGGGATAATGATGGTGTGGGAGATTCCTGTGACAGCTGCCCTGATGCACACAACCCCAACCAGGTACAATACACTCCACTTCATAGTTGCTTTAAGTAGTGCCATTATTCAATTCAATAAATTTTTTTTATCTGTATAGCGCTTATAAAGTTCCTGGAAAACAGTTGGGCTTAAAATTCAGAAAAGAAATCTAGGAATGCTCTGGTTCCAGATGTTTTGGTTCCAGATGATACACGATCAATACAATTCGGCATTTAGGTATAGCACTTTTAACAATAGATAATGTCTAACTTTAAACAATAGGCATTTTAGAGGTTTAGGGTGCGTAGTATTCTTATAGTCTTAGTGTAGATTTAGAATTCTACACTCAGAAATCAGAATTACCTTTATTCGCGGGTTACATGTAGACACATGTACACATCTATTTACTTACATACTTAAGAAGCCTTTTCATGCATTGATATTTGACTAAAGTATTTCAATTTAGGGAAACTTTTATGTTAACTTCACTACATTTCAAGGCCTAATATCTTACTTTTTACTCAAATACATTTGGCGAAATCAGTCAAACATCAAACATCAGTCAAACATCAAGCCACCAATCAGGCACACGCTCTGTTGTAAACTTGTTTTGATTGGCGCTTGGTGTATCTACTTACACTTACATACAGTTTGCATCAGTTCAACAGCAAACAGATCATTCTGAGAGGAATAAATGAAGAAGAAAACTCATGACTGAACTTGCCACATCACCCGTGACCTCTTTGTAGTTCAAAAGGTTTTGGGTTCATGATAATTGTAATAAATATCAATCAGTGTTTGACTCATAAATATCATTCTATTACTAGATCGGTGTGTTAAGGATAACAAACATATTTTTACATTAAGCAAGAGACTTGTGAAAACCATTATAAGGACGGAAATTTTAGCCATAATAAATTATAGTACTTTGGATACTTAAGTACATTTGAATGCAAATACTTTTGTACTGTTATTCAAGTGAAAGGAGCACTAGGTGTATCTCTATTGTAACTCAAGTACATGCTTTGTGTACTTTATCCACCACTGCATGTACAATGAATTTGTCATGGTGTGCTGGTGCTATAAAAACTAGGAAAAAACAAATGAAGTAATAAAGTAAGAAATAAAAATAAAGACATTGACTGTACAATTAGTGCAGGGTATATAAAAGTTTGGCAGTGCAAAGGTGCAGTATAATAGTCTTGGTATATAAAATATAAGGCAAGATTCAACAGTAGAAAAGAAAAACATTAATTTAAGTAGTCATAAAGTACTTACCATGTTGAGATGATGTTTAGGATGAGCATCATATCCTTTATGATAACAGTGGCAGTTTCTAGGTCAAGTTAGATGATTTGTTGTAAAATGCTGTACACCCTGCTATTGTCTTTATTCTAGTTACTGTTAAGGATCCTGCACTTTTTGACCAATACACGATTGTATGTGAAACGAACTTTTATTTGCACAAGTAAAAAAAAATGAAATGGGATGGAGAAAAACTTCACTTGGTTGTTATACTCACTGCTTTTGGTTGCTTGGTCTTCTAGTCAGATGTGGACGATGACCTTGTAGGAGACACTTGTGATACGAATACTGACAGGTAAAGCAATTACTGTAGATTTACCATATTGTGAATTGACTTTTGGCTGTTTCTCTGTTTATACACCATTCCTAAAACTACATGTGATTGCAGTGATGGGGATGGACACCAGAACACCAAAGATAATTGCCCTACAGTCATCAATAGTGCTCAGTTAGACACAGATAAGGATGGGCTTGGAGACGAATGCGATGATGATGATGATAACGATGGCATTCCGGATAACGTAGACAACTGCAGACTGGTGCCCAATCCAGACCAAGCTGATAAAGACAGTACATAAACAACAATATGGATTATGTATGTATATGTTTACCCCTCATTATACATTTTCTCTTGGTATGTAGTTCTGTTTTTCTGTACCCTGACTAGATGACAGTATAGGAGATGCCTGTACTGGAGACTACGACCAAGACCGGATGATTGACAGGATCGACCCATGTCCTGAAAATGCCGAGATCACATTAACGGACTTCAGAGCGTATCAGACTGTGGTGCTTGACCCAGAAGGCGAGGCTCAGATTGACCCCAACTGGGTTGTTCTCAATCAGGGCATGGAGATCGTTCAGACGATGAACAGCGATCCAGGACTCGCTGTGGGTAGGTCTGGCTGGCATTAATCAAATACAAAATACACAATGTGAACCACAGCAGGGATTAATTATGTTGAGTAAAATAGAGCAGTAAGAATATCATAAATCAGTGAGAGCAGCTTTTTTAAATGGCAGCAATAAAATGTCAAGATAATCTAAATAAAACACTTCAGGTTGTTCTTGATGCTCCTCTCAGGTTACACAGCCTTCAGTGGTGTGGATTTCGAGGGAACTTTCCATGTGAACACTGTGACTGATGATGATTACGCTGGATTCATCTTTGGCTACCAGGACTCGTCCAGTTTTTATGTGGTTATGTGGAAGCAGACCGAGCAGACCTACTGGCAGGCTGTGCCGTTCAGAGCCGTGGCTGAACCTGGCATCCAGCTCAAGGTTCCGCGGCTGTCCCTCACTTACATTTCCATTAGCTTTTGACATGAAATTATAATTACAATGCTGGGAATATCATCAGTCTCTGTGATTATTATTATTAACTATTATTAATTTCAGAGCTTGAGTACTGACCTTAAATGATGTGCAGTACAACTCAGAGTAAACAAAATAATATTTGCCAACGATAAATATAGGGATTTAGATTAATATGTCTTCTTTTTCCACCAAGGCTGTGAAATCCAAAACTGGGCCGGGTGAATTTTTGAGGAATTCTCTGTGGCACACGGGAAACACCAAGGATCAAGTGCAGCTGCTGTGGAAAGATCCTCGCAATGTGGGCTGGAAGGACAAGGTCTCATACCGCTGGAACCTGCAGCATCGACCTCAAGTTGGATACATCAGGTAAGAAGGCTCAGCCATGAAGTACAAGGTCTCAATGTTTTTTAGGTCAGTACAATTTTGTAATATTGAAAATTGTGACATTTACTCATGAAATAGTTACATCAATGGAAAATTCATATCTGTTTGAACCCAAGCTTCTGTAAACTAGTCTAAACTAACGAACTTGAATCCCAACCGGTCAGTTTTTTTGTCAATCAGATAGGTTCTCTTCTGAAACCAGCGTTCAAGTGGTTTGGAAAGCACATGTGCATCTGCTTTAAAGAGAACACAAAGGAGAAGTCAATGTTTTTTGAAGTCTAAAATAAAAACATTCAGTGAAATTGCTCTCTGAGCTGGATGTTTTATTGTGATATAAGATTGAACTTATAAAAGTCGACCGATAGTGGATTTTACTGATACCGATAGCTAGGTTGGATTGCTAATAACCAATTACACAAATGATTATTTAATTTTTAAAATGGGATAAAAAGAAAAAAAACTCCATGTAAACTAGTACTGAATTTTATTACAAAAATTACAAAATAAAAAAAACATGAAAATGTGCTAAATGAAATAAATATGACCATTTTTATTACTAAATATAAAGATATAAACTATCAATTATACCTAATAATACATAGTGCTCTCCATGCACCGTGCTCTTTCCACTGATTCGCCTCCAGAGGACGCTTTTTATCATGACAGCAGACCTTTTCAACAACGTACGCAACCCTGAAAAACTATCAATACTTTTACACACCATTTGGTAGAAATAATGTCTTTTATCAACCACATCCTTGATTTTTTTTTTCTGGAAAGGGTGCGTTTTTATGAAGGCGCCAACCTGGTGGCTGACTCCGGCGTGGTCATCGACACAAGCATGAGAGGTGGCCGTCTCGGAGTGTTCTGCTTCTCTCAGGAAAACATCATCTGGTCCAACCTGAAATATCGCTGCAACGGTAAGCGAACTGCTTTTGAACAATTCGGCACCTCGGATTTCCTGAAGGAACTGAATATTTAATAGAACATACATGTTGCAATTACAGACACAATCCCTGAAGACTACCAGGATTACACTACACAGAACTCCACCAGGAAAGAGGATACACAGGATAATACTGCACAGTAACACAGCGGAATGGCTAAGAAAATCTTATGTGGCCAATCGTTTGAGGGAAGCAAAAGGGTGTGTTGGTTAAATATAATGAGCTGGTTAGTGTTTATTTAATAATCATAATATTGTCCCTTATAATTAAGCAGGCTACAAATAAACCAGTTATGTAAGAGTATGATAACCAAGCTGCAGTTGCTTTGGAAGAATTCTTTGGTAAAGTCTGCTTTAGGTTACAAAACGAGTCAGCTATGAGTCAGCTACGGAGTTCAAGTGAGCAGAAATACTTCATTGTGTTTACTCACATAATAGATGTATTCAGTGTTCAGTAGAAAACAAACAGTCAGTGAGCTTGACAGTAACTAATGGTCACTTTGGGACATGAGAATCTTGTACACAATTATTAGTAATTAATGAATTAATAATCCCTATTAATAGTAATTATAATAATAATACAGAATAGTTGCTGAATAATATGCTTTAAGATGAATGTTGACTAATATGCTAGGGGTTTATAGGGTTGAATGCTATATAAGGAAAATGAAATTGAAGAAATTCATGTTTAGAGCAGTCTGTCTGTGTACATGTCAAATTCTGTTGTAAAAGATCCAAAGTTTGTTGTTATTGGTGGTTGTTTTATCTGTATACATGAAAAAATTGGTCTAAAAAAGAGAAAATATTCAATTTTATGACTGTTCTAGCTTCAAAAAACATTATCGAATCTTTTCCTCACTTTTTTTTTTAAACCAGTTCAGTGTCATGATGAACCAAAATGCAATTAAAAGCCTTTTTCCACAGAAAATGATCATAACATTTAGTTTTTTTTTTTTTTGTTTTTAATTTAAAAGTTTAAACCTCAAAAGTACAGGTTCACACAGTTAGGCTCGAGTCCTTTTATAATTATCTGAAAATCTTCACCAGGTAAGAAAACAACATAAAAAGGTATATTTTAAAATGATGGTCAGATTTTTGTAAACATATGTACACTTTTGGAAAAGGGGAAAAAAAACAAATAACATACAATTATGGCATGCAACATTAGTAGAATCAGAGGAAAACGAGAAATTACAGCATTGTAAATAGGGTGAACGTGTATAGTGGTCCTCTTTAAACAATAAAAGAAAACTTAAAAAACTTAAATAAAAATAAGATTTTTTTTTTCTTCAAAGATCTAGCCTTCATCTAGAACATTTTTTTAGACACAAATATCACAATATAGAGCACCAAATTATTCACAGATATACATGTCGAAAGAGAATAAAGTAAGTCTGCACATATTTTGTCAGAGTTATTGTTACTCAGAAATCAGGAATTGCATGGTTTTTTCAGCATCTGTATCAACTGAGGTTTTAAACTAAAACCTGTGTGTTCTTTGTGGTCATGGATACTGACAGCAATTCCTTAATACTGTTGTAAGGAAAAAGTTAAGTAACAAAATGTTATTACACAAAGCAAAGCGTACACAATTTAATATATGTTTTAGCTTGCGTTTGATTTTCTGATTCATTAGTTTATACTAATATTGAGATCAAATTGAATACAGTGTTTATATAATTTTACCTAAAGAAAAAGGCAGTTCACATTGCTTTGTATTTTGAGCTGCTTCACGCTGTGTTTAAGGCAAATAGCAAAAGATCACAAATTGTTCCTATTATTTGATTATTAGAGATGATGCTTGTGTTCCAATCCGGTATGTTACATGCGTGTTCGATAAAAAGCAAAATAAGTGTTTTTTTTTCTTTCAGATTGTAAAAGTTTTAACCATTAAAACAAATCCAGTTCTTTAGAACACATTTTTCTCCAATAATAAACAAGTAACAAAAAAAAAGTTAATGCAACATAACCCTTGAAGTGCACAGTTTAACAACAAATATATAATAATAATAAACCTTTTTTTTTATTATTATTTCTTACAAATTAGAAAAAAGTGACAAAGCTAACAACTTTGGAACAGTTTGTGTAAACTGACCGTACACGGCAGTGTGAAGTGAATTATTTACACTGAGATGGATCCATGCAAGTCTGGAGCATGAGCACGGCTCTAATACATTCAAAACAAATGTAGAGCATTCAAGGCACATTTGGACTAATAATAATAATAATAATAGAAAGAACATGATCACCACCAAGCTAACTATATTCATGCTTTTTTTCTTTTCTTTTCATTTTCTTTCTTTTTTTTTTTTTTTTTTTTTTTTAATTAGTTCTTTTCTTTTGCATTGTTCACAAGCCTACAATTTCCTAAACCTAAAATTAAAGGGAGAGTGCAGCAGGAATGTTCGCGTTCCCAAACAATCGTTTGAATCTATTAGGCTAAGCTAAGACATCGCTAATCCATTTGTGAAATAATGTTCTTCATAGATAGCTATTATTTTGGTGTGAACAGTATATAATATTGAAAATATTATAAACAAATGTTTGTTATGTGTAAAAAAAAAAAAAAACTACGAGGGGAAAAAAAAAAAATACACATTGGAATTACCACCATGCTATTGTTTGACTTGCATAGAATACTATATTGATCAAAATATGTGAACACACACAAGACAGTAAAAGTAAAATGAGCCTGAGCAATGATCTGCTTTTACACCTTTATGTTTTCTAGTCCTTTATATAAACAAAAAAGAAAAAGATCACCAAGTAATCAAAATGACGTAACGAATCTCCACTGATCTGTCATTAGAGTGTCAGGTGGTTTATGCCTTACACACAAGTTAAACCTTTTGAAGGAACAGTAACATGAAATCTACTAGACATAATAGTTTTAGGAGAGAGCGATGTATTTGGACGTGTACTGGCTTTATGCTTCAAATCTCTTTGGAAAGAGCACTGGGGCCACCAGAGTCCACATGTAGAGGAAGAGACAAACCCAACAAGATGCCATCTTGATCCAGAACACTGACCAGCTCCCTTCCAGCAATCTCTCAATCTTAGCGTTGTCATAACTGCAAAGAAACACAGATTGCACAGGAAATCAGGGCACATGTGTCTCAAAGCGTTTATTACAATAGTGTTCACAATACTGTGCACATTCAAGAATAAACAGGCATAACATTATGACCACCTGCCTAATATTGTGTTGGACCCCCTTTTGCTACCAAATCAGTCCTGACCCATAGAACATTAACAGCATTAACTTCTTCAGTAATGTGAGCTACAGGATCTCACATGGTCCAGCCTTCATTCCTCACGTGCAGCAATGAGCCTCATCCGCCCGTGACCCTGTCCCCGGTTTATCACTGTTCCTCCCTTGGAGCACTTTTGATAGATTCTGATCACTGCAGACTGGGAACATCCCACAAGAGCTGCAGTTTTGGAGATGTTCTGACCCAGACGTCTAGACATCACAATTTGGCATTTGTCAAACTCGCTCACATCCTTAAACTTGCCCATTTTTCCTGCTTCTAACACATCAAATTTGGGGACAAAATGTTCAGTAACTGCCAAATAAATCCCACCCACTAACAGGTGCCATGAGATAATCACTGTTATTCACTCACCACTCATAATGTTGTTAATGTTAATTTTGATATTAAAAAAACACATGAAAATTATAGAAATAGCCAAGAAAAAAAAAAAAAGACTGAAATCTGTTCATACTTACACTAATAATTTAAATAAATTCTTTAATTTCAGGAAAGCATTAGTTGATTAGCTCAGTTCTCTGAAATAATGATAGAGGAATGTAAAGCTGAGCTGGAACAGCCTAAATTATCTCCTGTTTGGGAAACACTGCTGTTTCCCAGTCAACATTGACGGCACCGGGCAAAAAAGCTGTCCACTGAGAAATGTCTGCTGCTAAATGGTGTTAATGTCTTAAGCATGATGGTCTGCAACATCAGTGCAATGCTTAGCAGGAGAAAACATTATACAGGAGCAGCAAATATGTTGAAGCAGCTGCTCAGTGCAAATTTCGAATGGGCTAAGCAAGTCATTTACATCATAGGGGTTTTTTTATGGCAAAATGGGACGATGTCTATTGGTAAAAGTGCTATACAAATCAAAATGGAACCGATTTTGCTTATTGAGATTACACTGTTATGTAATAGAGAGACTGTAGTCGAAAATAGCCTAGACTTTACCTTCACATCCACACACAATGAAAGATAAATTCAGACTGCGGTGATGAGAACAGAATAAAATTCCTTTCTCCTTTGTTTTCTAGGGCATTAATATTATTGTTTTTATGGGCTCGGTTGTAGGTATTTCTTTGAGGACGTTTTTTTTCTTCTGGGGGATTTTAATAGCATGAAATATTAATTCAGTTGTTATATGTTGATTTGATGTTTCGTGCTTAAAAAACAATCCAATAAATGAAATCTGTAATAAAGTTCCTTGGGAAATAACTCACTGGAACCAGTTTGTGACGGTCATCATAACATAGAGTGAGCCAAGGAAGAAGACGAAATGAAAGTAGGTATAGCTGTAGACCGTGCCCTCTTGCTCGTCGTAAATGACGTTCTGTCCTCCTGCGGTCTTCTCCTCGTCATCTGCATCATCTGTAACAAATCCAAAATGCATTAAGCAGTCAAAATGAAGGGTGTAATATCCCGACATGACCACCAGGAAGCACCATCGAGCTTTCTGGCACGGTCTGTTAGAAAATCGTAGGTCTTTTGTTTTTCTTGCAGAAAAAATAGATAAAAATGAATGACTAAAGAAATAATCAATTAATTCTGACCTGCAAAGTCGGCGCAGCAGAAGCAGCAGCGGGCCCTCTAAAAGGATGATGAAAAAGAAAAAATAAGTCATGTTTAATTAAACAGTCACATTTATGGAATTTGGCAGACGCCCTTATTCAGAGCGACTTACATTTATCTCATTCATACAACTAAGCAGCAGTAGGGTTGAGGGCCTTTCTCAGGAGCCCAGAAGTGGCAGGTGGTATGGTTAGGATTTGAACTCATGACGTTCAGTTTAAAAGTTCAATACCTTAACCACTAATCTACCACCTCCCATTATATAGTTGCAGTATTTAATCCAAAGCACCGGTATTTTCATACACAATACATTTTCTATGGGAAAGAATACAGACCTCATTTTCTTGCATGGAGTTTCTGTACACTCGTAACGCTGCTGAGCTCCTCTTCGTTGTTGAGGTCAAACTGCAATCAAAGCCAGAGTTTATTAAAAATAAATAAATAAATAAATAAATAAATAAATAAATAAATAAATAAATAAATAAATAAATCTCAAAATGAAATTTCATTAAAACGCAGGCCAAGTCAAAATACTTGTAATTCTTTTGTTTATTCGGTTCCTTTCAAGGGTACTTCAATTTTTTTTTTAATGCCACAGTCTCCTCAGGGTTGCTCGTTTGTTCACCATATGTTCATGGTATCAGTGCTGAACATTGTTCTTATCTTTAACAACAAAAATAATCAGAATTGTTTCGACCATTCTTCTGAATTTAGGCCTTTTATGCTCTATGGTGTCAGGAAACCTTTATAACAGCCCTAGTTGAAGTATTCTTTCTGTTGAAGTATATTTCCCCTCTGCATTTTGTGGGTGGAAAAAAAACACCCTGGAAACACATTGGAAAAATCATTTTGAGTTTGAGCCGAGTATATACGCATGTCTCCACCAATACCGTGTGTGTGTGTGTGTGTGTGTGTGTGTGTGTGTGTGTGTGTGTGTGTGTGTGTGTGTGTGTGTGTAAATGGAAGCTCAGGCCTCCGAGACATCTTGAATAGACATGTCTGTTCTTAATGGGAAACACATGTAAGGCGCCTCCATTTTGTACGAGCTAAATGAAGAAGGCTTTAATCTGTGCCTCGGCTAAAGCAGGGATACCTTTTTTTATGTCCAAATGATCACACAGTCTTAACCAGATAATTGCATGTTTATAGTCCTTCTGGGACTGGTCTCTTGACACACCCTTTTAAACCACCTGGTAGTTTTGTGAGGGGATTTGCTTTAATAGCAGAAATTCATGGTCGTTACGACGGGGATGAAAATGGCAAAGGAGCAAAAATGGAAAGGAGCATTTGAATGAAAAAAAAAAAAAGGAACTCTGATAACAATACCATGAATAAAGCACGCAGCCGAACAAAATGGCCGTTCCTACTCCTGTCGCGATTTTTCTGTCGCCCTCTGATCCGGAGAAAGGAAGTACGCAGACAGTGATGTTCTTTCCATCCTGCTCCACCACTGAGAGATAGACAGCAGAGGGAAAGACAGGAGATTTAATGTGGAAAGAGGTGGCAAAAGAGATTCTATTAAACTCCATTTACATCTCCATTTACACACACACACACACACACACACACACACACACACAGAAAAATGATCCCACTGCAAAAGCGTACACACAGTGAAAGAAAGATAGCACACACACACACACACACACACACACACACACACACACACACACACACACACACACACACACACACACTTACTTTCAATAGGCTTGCTAGACAGGGCTGAGAAGGTGAGGTACATGACGTAGACGCTGATGATGGCTGGCTGGAGAAGGCCTGAGGTAGGTTGGACTGCAAGAACAACACATGAAACATGTTTAATTTTACTTGAAGTAAACCTACCACGAAACAACATTCAGTTACACCATGTGCCTTTGAAACATTTTCTTTCTTTCTTTTTTTTAGACGACTCTGGAATTGAAACGCTTAGATATTCTAGTCTACGGCTGGTTTCTTTGTTTCCGCATTGTGTTGACCGTCATTGATGTTTGCCTCTTGGAACTGTGCACTGCCTGGGTTAGACTTGCAGTCGAGTAGAAAGCGCCTCTGCCTCGTGCTAAACTTTGCCTGCTGTGTAAGAATTTAGAAGGGTATCTCCGGAAACTATATGGACAAAGGGTGGTGGACATTTGGAGAGCCCATTCCTAGTTTAGTTCCTGTTTGCTGTTATAACCACCTTTAGTCTTCTAGAAAGATGTTCCACTAGTTTGAGGAAACCTGCAGTCAGCATTCTAATTCATCACAAAGGTGTTCACTAGGGTTGAGGTCAGAGCTCTACAGCAAGCCCACTCAAGATCTTCTAGTCGAAACCATATAAACTATATCTTAATGGAGCTCTGATTTGTGCATCATGCTTTAACAGGTTTGGGTCTCCTAGTTCAAATTGTCCCTCATTCTGTTTCTCATGCATCATAAACGTTACACCAAACAGGAAGTATTTGTGTGTTTATATTCTGTAAATGACCATCCTCAGCCTCACACACTTGAAGATTTCAGACAACACTTTTACCGCGCCATATTTAAGGCTCAGCTTTTTGAAAGCTCATTTTACAAGCCCCATTTATTACAGCTTTATATATGTGCGATACCTATAAAAGAAAAATAAAATAAAATAACTGTATAAAACCGGACCACACAGGTAACCAATAGCATTTATTACTATGGAATAGGGCTGTAATGATTCTTCGAGTAATTCGATCACAAAAATTAATTAATAGTTTAGTCCAATTAACTAAACAAGGAGAACAGAGATTAAACCTTGATGTATATTTCTGGCATCAGCCTCTCTCCGAAATTGAACAATTTCTGATCAGTACGTGTCCACTTACACTCTTTATGTATAGTCTTACACACTTACACTCTTTATGTATAGTCAGGGTGGGAGTTAATTTCCATCTCGCACATCTTTGTGTCTCTTACAACAAATCAGATATAAACCTGCCAATAGGTTGCACATATTTGGGCGGTGGATTTTTAGTTTTAAAAAAAATCCCCTTAAGTTTTTCAAAACTTCCAAAGCTGCTGACCCATAAGTTATTACCCATAAATTTAACAAGGGAAAAGGGAACTGTATCATGGGAACCCAAAACATGCTCAACAAAGGAAGGATTACTGTAATCTGATGTTATCGCTCCAGAAATGGCATGTGGGACTTGAGCCATCAACCCTTACACCAAATCTTCATCTGGAAGATTCACATAGTAATAAATTACTCTAAACAAACTTTTGGTCATGTCAAACAGGTAAATGGTATTAGTTTCGCTATAAGAACTATTCAAACATGCAAACCGCCAAAATAAATGTAAAAAAAAAAAAACAATAATACAAAAATTAAAAAAAGGAAGGAAAAAGAAAAAAAAAAAAAAAAAAGAAGTGAATGCTGGGAATTGCCATCACATTGACTCACATGTCTGAATGCAGGGTGAAATGGCCAGCAGTGAAACGATGAAGCATAAACCCGAGTTCAAACCCAAAAAGATCTTGTTGAGGAAGCAGGCCTGAGAATGCGTGTAGTAAATGGCCATAAAGATCAGAGCGCCCACTGCAATGGAGAAGAGCACCAAAGCAGCCAGGGATAGTGCTGCGTACCAAAGCTTGTTGTGGTCTACACCTGCACTCCTGCAGAGGAAAAGGAAGAAAATTATTTATTCATGAAGTTCTTCTTACTTTTTTCTTGTGTATCTTTTTATACATTTATTTTATGAACATAATCTAGCAAATGGAAATTTGGGCCTTTTTTTTATGCTACAACAAATATTTACTCGAGCAATCAAACAAATCCTGAACTTTGCACCACAAAACCCAAACCAGTTACAGGGTGCTCAAATATACAGCCACTTACAGGCATCCGGTGGCTAAAAGAAATCCTTTTAGCAGTGTTTACATGAAGTGTCTGCTTTATTTTACAGCATATCCGCACTGTCCTTTTCTCACACAGGGAGACACGGTGTACAGCCGTCTTCCAACACATTCGCTCAGGAACGGGAGTATTTTTGCCACATTGAGTTTTGATTTGCTTATTGTAAACTTTAGGAGAGGAAACCAGTCTGCCCTTTGGTTCATATGCTTCCACTTCCTCTATTTCTTTGTCTGTTTTTTTTAGCTGCCCTCCTCAGGTTCTACTAAAAGGCATCGGTAAAAACAATCCTAACTTGGCCACATGTATTGCGATGTAATAAAAGTAAACAGACATTACCCAGAAACACTTGGTATGGCTGCAAAAGTCCCACGGGAGAACGTAATGCTTCAGTGAACAGAAATGAGAGCTAAAATGTTGTAATTAAATTAAATAATTAGGAAACTGTTCAGTCTGAGGAACCTGTGGTTAATGTACAGTACTATTTATAGTGGCTACTCATATTCATCATATCAAGCGGATTCCTGAAATAGGCTATGCACTGACGGGCTGAACAAATCATAAATCCATCATCTTGTCAATCGGGCAAGTAAACGCTCTAGTGTGATGCCCAGCTCCATGTTTTGGTTGCCTGGAAACCTAACCGTTGTATACAGAGAGACCTAGAAGTGCATTCATCCAGAGACAAACAAGTATATAAAGTCCAGTGTTGGAGACGATTCTGCCGTAGTCTTTATCAGAGACACGAATGTCTCTCACGTCGAATATTGTACAAAAGTTTGTGGGCATCTCACCATAAGGTTCGCGCGCGCTTTTAGAAAATCCTATTCGACGTTAGGTTGCCATTTGCCCTTATAATATCCTCTTCAAGGAAAAGTGTGAGGAGGCCTGGGGTGCAACCGGCATTCTAATTAATCTGAAAGTGTCCAGTGGGGTTAAAGTCAGAGCTCTATAACAGGCCACACAAGATCTTCTACTCTAACCTATGTAAACCATATGTTCGTGGAGCTGGTTCCTGGCTCCTACTTTGACCTTTTTCCTTATTCCAATTTTTTATGCCTCATACGCCGCAACACAAAGTGCTCGGACACTGCTCCTAAAGTACTTCAGTATTCTTAAAGTTCGGTTTACAAGCAAGTTGTTCCCCCCTCACTTATTACAGCTTTATACATTCTACGTTTATAAAATATGCTGTATAAAACCAGACCACCTGGAGAGGCAACGGACTTTATTACTATGGAAATGATGGCTGGCTGGATCTCTACTGTCTGTAATGAATTCCAGTTGTGCCTGCAGCCTATGTTTCCAAAAGAAATAATAATAAAAAAAATTGGATGCAGAGATGGAAACAGAAAAATCCAATCATGTTCCCAGTGAATTCTTTTTAGTCATCAATATGGCATGTCTGAGAGAGAATTAGAAAACAATGGCAATGTTGGATGGAGCCAAAGATTCGTCTTACCAGTTCTGGTTCCATCTGTGAGCAAACTGAACTAGGAGCATGAGCTGGATTACGAGGAAGAGGAAGCCTCCGGCAGCTCCCACATAACGCCACACTGTAGAATAGCGAAAGAGAGTGATGGATAGAAAGAGGGAGGAGGGGGAGAGGGAGTGAGAGTGTGTGTATGAAGGAACATTGAGCTGTCATCCTCAACAGTTCCTTTATTTCTGTGACTCCCACAGACAGTCATCTTTCTGTGTAGATGGCAGCTCTCCAGACTGTTGCTGCTCGGTTCCGCTGACAACAACTACACGATTCAACGTCCAAATAACTGCATAAAACTCGCACAGAAACAAGCCAAGGAGACGTTCTGACATGAAGTATCACACGAGTGCCCTGAAGGTGCTGCTAGTTTGATGTTTAAAAAGCAGGACAAACTATGCCATGTTACATTAAAACTAAACGTTCCTTCAGGCTTCAATACACTTTAATATCCTGTGTATTCACTACAGTGGTACTGCGATTTAGCACAGAAACAATGATGCGTTAAATCCATCTTGAAGATGGACTTAAGCCGTCATAGAATTAAGTTTTGACAGAACCAGAACCATCTTGTGACAAAACAGAAATCGAGAAATCGACAGCACTGAGGTAAATTAGATGTCAAAGTCTATTATTCCAGTTAAAATCTTAATGTGAACATGAGCAAGCATGAGAAAAAAAAAATAAAAAAAATAAATGAGTTTCCCCTTTTTCTCTTTAGTCACAGGGTGGAGTTGTTATGGACGGTTCAGAGCACAGATGTTTGAATCAAATGGTTTCATGCACACTTCAAAGGCCTTTCTGAACTCTTGAAACTCAAGATCTCAGTTCAGGCCCACGGGTATCTCTTTTCTCGCCGGGCTCAAATCAAGAGAAAGTTGCATGCGATGCAATGCGGCTATGAGAGAACAGGATGTAACTGAGCTATACTATACCTTCGAGAAACTTTTCTTCTCCAGGCAGGTAGAAGCCTCCTGCACAGCAGGCTAGCAAAGCCAAAAATTTCAAGAACCAGAATCTGGATGGACAAAGAGAAAGTGGAAAAAAAATTAAAGAAAGAAAGGGAAAAGAAAAAAAATTTACATTTACACTGCTATGTTTTAATATCCAGTTGCCTGGTTTTACTCCGTAAACTCTCTGTTAGTGAGTATTTCCTGTACTTGTTTACTTCGACATGCATTTGGGTAAAAGGTTTAGAAAGGCAGAGTTCTGTTCTGAATGAATGTTTAGAAGAGCAGGCTTTTACGCTGTTCTTTCCTGCACTTCAGCGAGTTCCTCCTCTTCTTCACATCATTTGCATACAACACAAAGATCTGATTATGGCAGAGTGAAGGGCTCTTGCTGGGACCTAAACCATTGCGCTTTAGGAGAATAAAGCTCACTTCCTAATGAAATTTCCTCTGGACTGGGCTTTTAATTAACACCACTATTCAGTGCAGTGGGAGTGGGTGGGTAATGGTGTTTAAGGAGGAGCATGGAACAGCACAGTGCCCATGGGGAGTGAAAGTAAAAAAAAACGGCCAAATGACACATGGCCTTGCAAACCTCCTGTAAAACTAAGATGGCTGCAGGGGGCCAAGGAAAAACAAGACAAGCTTGTAGAGAAAACACGATTGTACTGCTTACCCGTTGTGTATGGCCGCCCGACACCCTGTGCTGCTCCGTATTCGTATGGTGAACACGAAGAAGAAGAAGAAGAAGCATGCCATGCCAAAACAAACTTTGTAGACGGCCGAGTATCCGACCAGGGTGCTGCAGTTCTCGCCAGCATTCAGCTTCTTACAAATCTCTGAGTAATATGGAATCTAAAAACAGAATGATACAAAATTACTGGTGGTAAAGAACAAGAACAATATTTTGGATATGCTCAAGTCAATTACACTTTACTGCAGGATAATACATACTTTAAAAACTCTTGTTCATAAACATAAATTCATCAGTTGAAATAGTTATAAATAAACTAACTACAGCATAAATGAAATTTTTTTCATATAAACTCTATATTACATTTTTATTCTATTATACTATAAAGAAGTTTAAGAGGATAATCATCTGAAATGAACACGGCACAGTGCTCATCACTCTGAACAGGAAGAATAAAAATGTTTTAATGTCAATGTTAAACTGTTTTGTTTAAAAATGTAAAAACAAAACAATAAAGATTTAAGAATGTGTGTCATCTGTGTTAAATCTTAAACTTATCAGGGATTAAAGAAAAGAAAATTATATATTTTATATATATATATATATATATATATATATATATATATATATATACATACATACACACACACACACACACACACATCTTCTAATGATGTAAGAGATATAAATACGATCAAATAAACAATAAAATAGACTAAAACAAATCGAAATCCTGTATACAATATTTTGTATTTAGTAATAAAAAAAATTATAAAAATGTATAAAAAGATCTATCTATCTATCTATCTATCTATCTATCTATCTATCTATCTATCTATCTATCTATCTATCTATCTATATTTAATTTATAATATAATATAATTCATATTTATATAATTATATTATATAAAATAATGTGTATTAATGTGTGTGTGTGTGTGTGTGTGTGTGTGTGTGTGTGTGTGTGTGTGTGTGTGTGTGTGTGTGTGTGTGTGTGTGTATAAAATACACATTATTTGATAACAGAAATTGGATCGGGATGAATTTCTTTTGTAAAGCTTGTCTACCTCCCAACGCTTTTGTTCTCGACTTGTTCATTTGCAAGCAAAAAAAAAAAAATGAATGATGAATGAAGAATCAATGTGAATGAATGAATCATGCTCTACCCTTTGACAAGACACATCCATTAACACTGAGGGTCACGATACATTTTAGAAATAACCATACAAGCAGCCGTTGTAGTGTCGGGTCCTAAGAGAATAAGCACTATAAACATTTTTATCTAGATAAAAGCTACGCTGGGTGCGGCTCTATATTTTAGTTTCCTACTTGTGGTCTGTGAAACGAAACACTTTCTACATTACTGTAATTTGCTCTGTATTTTTAGCTTTTAATATTCCTTAAACACATTCAGGAGATCGGTTTCTCATTCTTTTATCAATTCAACCACCTCGAAACTCGTTTGATGCTTTTTACAAAAGGCAGCCTTCAGCCGAGCTCGACTCTCCACCCCCCCTGGTTCTTGTTCTTGCTTGGCATTTACACAGCGGGCAGTGAAAGGGCGAGTGGAAGGACAAAAAGAGAGGCTTGGCCAGAATATAATGGCTGGGTCCACATTACACTGCGCTGGCATGGATTCATCCCAGTTTCAGTGTAGAGGGAAGAAAATAATAAGCAGTCTGTTCTGTGTACATTGTAAAGTCTAAAAATTCATACTCGTGGCGTTATGCTGCCGGCTCTACGAGCGTCACTATGCCTTTTAGGCTCCTGTAGTGCTGTACAGTTCTGCAGCCTGCTGTGGTTTGGATTGCTGTACTGTCTGGCTGTAGATAAAGACTTCACATGTCTGAAGCTAGTCTTCCTCATGAGGGTCTTAAAAGGCCATAGCAACAGTGTTTTCTTTATTATTATTAATTAGTTTATCTTTTGCTTAAGGAAAGAGACCCATTTTTCCCACACTTTCAGATACACGCCATCCAATAAATACCTGCAACGAAGGGAATATGTGAGAGAGAAATACACAATCAACAAACACTATATTTCCAAAAGTATTGGGTCACCTGACCTCTCCTGCTGTATGTGGTTCTTCTCCAAACTTTTACCACAAAGCTGAAGGCACTCAATTATACAGGACGTCTTTAGATGCGCTATAAATAATGATGTATTCACTTGAACTTGGAAACCCAAAATCTTTTCCAGCATGGCAATGCGCTTGTGCACAAAGTGAGCTCCTTGAAGATCTGGTTTACATGCTTTGGAGAGGAAGATCTTGAGTGGCCTGCTATAGAGCTCTGATCTCATCCCTACTGAACACCTTTTGAGATGAATTGGAAAGCTGACTGCACCCCAGGTCTCCTCACCTACATCAGAACCTGATGTGATAATATGTTTTTATGGAAGGTTTTATGACGTGGTCTAATAAAAAAAAAAAACAATTCTGTATATCTGTGAAAGCAGGATGAGGAAAGTGTATAGCGATAAGTGCATGTGGCCACAAGCGGTCGGCCACGCACCTTTTTTCACGTTCAGGTATTTTCATAGATCTATCTACAAGACCAAAGGTTGTCTTTCTGAAAGCATATGATGTTTGGATGTTCAAATCACAGCATGGGGATGGAGTGATAAGTGCTCGAAAGACCTGAAAAACTCACATTATCACGCATTTGCATCTCCACGGTGGGGGACATCATGATCACGCAGGTGATGGTGACCAGCATGAAGTAGAGAGCGTACATGAAGCGCGTCCCTGTTGATTGCTTGATCTTGGGACAGCAGGAGCAGCAGAACGAGCATGCGGCCGAGCCGCAGCAGCAGGCCAGCTACAGGAAGGAAGACAGAAGACATGTCAGCTTTGAATTCAGGCATAGTAATTGTTTGGTTTGTCAAGTCAAAAGGCTTTTATTGTCATTTCTACTATAAACAGTGGTACACAGTAAAAGCGAGACAAGGTTCCTCCAGAACCCTGGTGCTCAACCTGAAATTCTTTACCATTTTCCACTTAGGATTCAACAAAGACTAATAATATGAAGAGTCCAGTCCAGGCTGATCTCCATCTCCTGAGATATTCTGCTTTAAATTATGAATTTTTTTTCTAATAATCAGCTAAACCGGTTTCTAAATTCAGCAGCAGTATTATAGTGCTGAGAACACGTGTGCGCACGCACGCACGCACGCACGCACGCGCACACACACACACACGAGAACACCTCATTGGTTGCTATCCCTCCTAGTAGCAGAAATAGTGAGCTCCTATTGGACAGATGAGCCACACTAGGACAAGGCTGTTACTATGAACCTGAGATCATCAGCACAGAGAGTTCACACACAAACTGAAAGCCTGAAACACCATTACATACAGCTAAGTGCTTTTATGATCAGTATACACAGTATGCGGTCTGGGAGTGTGCTGTTTATCTCTTGTCTGCAGACAGGGAAGGGCAGAAGTTGTTGAGGAGCGGAAAGAAGACTAGATATGACTCCATGGTGTTTATCTTAAAGAAACAAACACCAGCAATATTCATCAGCTTAGCTAAGTTTAGCTAAGTTTAGCTAATTGGCCAACGACAGATAAGCGTTTTAGCTTTATCTGTAACGTCCGTCTAGACATGTAATAAAGCAAATCCTTAAAACAAACAAAAAAAAAAACCTTCCTATAGATGCTTGAATGTATTAAATTTTTTTTCAAGATTTAAAATAGAATTCAAATCAAACAAATAGCAGAAAAGTCTTTGTTTTTTCAGATCAAAACACGAACACTGCCATACAAGGGCTTAGAAATGCATCGAACAAATAGTTGATTTTATGAATAAATGTTTTGAGGGTTCTATAATTACTTCCCTCAGTCTTAATCAAGACAATCATCCTGTTAGAGAGATTGGAGCCAAAATCCATGTGAGGCAGGGTCACGGGTCCCTCACCATCATGTTACATTTCCAATGAAGGGTTGTGTGGTCAAGAGGCGCACATTTCTTCTGCAAGCTTATATATTTTATCCTCAGAATTTTGTTCCTAATTGGCCGATTCCCAGAATTTCGCGTTCCCCTATCATACGGCGGCTATCAACCAGAGGAGGAAAAAATCTAATCGCATGTTTTCTCCGAGACACGTAAAGCCACCCAACCACATCTTGTTGAACTACTCCCATGCTTTGCTGTGATTGATGGGGGAGCAAAGCACCAATTCAAACGTTTGGAAATACTTTGGTTTGAACTTAAATTTCGACAGGAAAATCTTGACAAAAAGTGCTTTTTGTTAAACTAGCAATATAAAACACAACCGGGATGGTCAGTTCCTGTTATTATGTGCATTACAGTTATACATAGTTCTTTCCGTTACCAAGTGTTAATAAGAAAAAGATGCAGCTGGTCACATTAACCAAAAAGTATCCACTCCTCCGTCCTGAACACTTCCCTAAAAGTAAAAAACTCGACTGGAACCTATTGTTAATGCCGGATTCGAATAGAACTGGTGTTGAGTTGACTCATGTTGAATTATTACTGATTTAAATGAGAACTTCTGACACATGGAGCATCGCTTTGTTAACATAAAAATAACAACAAGTTATATAGAAAAGACCTTTATGTATTGCGATTATAAATAAAAACACACAACCCACACACAAATCCCAAGCGTAAAAACTTAATAAAAAAGTTATAGAAAGAACTAACTTGGAGAAAGATCTTGTACTAAGAACTGACAGAAAGGTATTTACCTGCATCTCTCCTTAAAAATCACAGGTTTATCGGAGTGCTAAGGATCTAATCCATGTGGAACGAGAATCCAACAAGTGCCGCAAAGGGGGAAAGAAATTCCAAAGTAATGTGACCCGAAGAGCGTTTAGAAAACCTGATAGTGTCTTCCTCTCCTAACAATGACAGGTGGCTGGTCTGAAAGACCTTCCTCAGTCTCAGCTTGTCTTTCAAAAGCTATGAAGAATCAAACCCTGCTCAGAAGAGGCTTGTTTGTCCTTGAGACAGCCCAAGACCCCCCCCCCCCCTACCTCCGACTGAGACAGTAATAAAACCCTTACAAAGCCCTTTCCCAAACCTTTTGTGCTTTCCAGCTCTTTGTCCAAAGAGGTTGGGGTTAAAGGTGACGGGGCCGATAACCTGCACGCTGACTTCTACACAATGAAGCCTGAGAGCTTCACATGTCCGAGGTTCTATGTATCGTTTGTTTGCGCTGAAATTTATACAACTGGACAGAACAAAAAGTTTGAGGGAGAATAACGACTTCCAGAATTCCAGAAAATTTATGACTGAAATCATGATTTCACTTTGAAGTTACCATTTGCTGAAATGTTCTACACTGTCTCTCTGTTTGGTGGAGAACACTGTTTTTGTCCACAATGTGATTCTCTCGGTATGTTGACCGTCAGATTATAAGCTGCTCCTCTTTAGGCTAAAACGGCACTAAAGACACGTTTGCTCTGGGAGAAGTACGTCAGGAATGGTGAAATCAAAATGTCCAAATTGTCTTGATGTGGTGGCTCAGTGTTTAAGGCTCCGAGTGACTGATTAGAAGGTCCGGGGTTCAAGCACCAGTATCACCAAGCTGCCACTCCTGGGGCCCTTAAACCCTAAACCATTTGTGCCCCAGGAGTGCTGTAACATGGCTGACCCTATGCTCTGACCTCAGCTTCCTACATCGCTGGGATATGAGATTAAATAAATTCCCTGTGTGATCAATAAAGTACTATTCTTAAAAAATTTATGTAAAAAGACCCCATTTTTTTTGTCAATTAGGAACCCATTCAGACTCTAACCTGGAAACTAAACTAAAAACTAACTATCATTCAATCATTACTGCCTTCTAGTGAAGTTTTTAAATATATCATCTTTACACTTTCAAGTCATTAGTGGAGATTTTAGCTATAAACTGTGGTGTGGTGGTTCTCTTCACATTTGCACAAATTATATTTCTTAAGTCAGATTAATGTGAGTTGTAAAGCAGGTGGTGGGATTCGAAATAGGAAACCCTGTGGTTACAGAACTCGCACCATGAAGAAGCACATTGTGTTTAAACAGAACATGCGCAAAGAAAGGGTTCGCTTCGAATTAAGAGAAGGGTATTTTCGGTTGTACCACTGTAACGTAATGTAGCAAGAAATAAAAACGCAGTTGAAAATCAGTAGTTTAAGGGTTGGCGTGGTTCTGCTATGAGTGTCCAAAGATTTTCTGCAGAACATTGCAAGAAGAGAACGTGTCGAACTCCCTTTTACCGTCATTCCGTTTAAAGAGCACAAAGCGATCTGTGGTAACTTTTTGGAGCGAAGCCAGAATATTTGATGAAGACACTGATGGATTTTGTGCCGCTGGATGATTTCACATTCAGGTCAACCCATAAAACGAAATGTTTTAAAAGTTAATATATAAGATGAGAAGAAACTATAAATGAGGTATATTTTAAATATTAAACAAAAATCTTCTTTTCTTTTTTAAACTGAGCTATTTAATAGTTTTTTCCATTAAAAAAAAAAACAAAACACTAATCAATGCAACTTACAAGAACCAGCAACAAGATGGAATAATGCAGTCTCCAATATCCTTATCCGATTATCCGGAAAAATTTAAAAGACGGCGTTTCCATGTAAAAACCAAAAACATTTTTTTGGTTCATTTCATGCCTAGAAATAACAATAGAAACAAACTTTTCCAAATAATTCAAAGCAGTCAGTTTCTTCTCTTTCCAGACAGGGTGCTACTAATTAAACAAACCTTTGGAAAGAATGCCCCAAAGACAAAACTTTATTGTTTTCATGTTTAAATGTTGGACAGTCGTGTAAAGCATTTCACTGCATGTCGTATGCATGTGACTAAAATTTAAATACATTTAAATAAAAATTTGAATAAAACACATGGAAACTACAATTTCTTTTTAGTAAATGCCCCCAAACACAAATTCTTATCGCATAAAAAACTTTAAACCTAGTAATGAAACAAGAACCTCCCCGGCATGTTATTTGGGAAAGGACACAGCTCTGTGAAAAACTTATTACTTCGCCGTTTACACACAACACACACACTTTCCTCTGTTTCAGAGGCCATAGTTACACCAAACATTCAAGCAACCACCTCAGAGCCTGATCAATGGGTTAAAAGACGTTGATGGATGGATAGAGTTTGGTCTGCACTCGTTTGTTTGACGGTGTTTTCAGTTGCAAATGGGAAGCGTTAGAGAGAAACGATTTTCTTTCACCGTCAGACTTCTGTCTGTGGCCTCACGTAGCTGAGAGGTGCTAATGTGTGTGAAATGCACAGCAGGCTGACAACAGATTGCATTTTCACAATGCTTTCCCAAACCACTGCTGTAGAGGTGTTACTACCACACTACAGTCGATCTAAAAGACTTTCCCTGGTCTAAATGTGTTTTACACACACACACACACACACACACACACACACACACACACACACACACACACACACGACCAGTAACACTAGGCCATACAAACACATACTACAATAAGGGACTAATGTAATTTTGCAATCAACCCATTAAATCTTATACTAAAGTGCAGGGCCACATTTCATGCCATTTCATCAGCCATTTAGAATCATTCCTGATTAAATAATAAAACTATATAATATACTAGAAAATATAAAACTGCTTTTTAACCAAGGAGTATTTGCTCATTGTGATCGTAACAACTAAATGTCTAAAAAGGGGGTGATCAACTGATTGACTGTAGTTTGTGTGTGTATTAGCTTATCTGTCAATGGCACTAGTCACGGTGGCAACATGAAGCACAGCTGTTCAGCAAAACGATCACTTTTAACTGATAATGGCTATAAACCGGTTCTCGCCATTTCCAGGTTACTTGCTTTCCTTGTACTCAAGTTGCTTTATATAAATGCCACTACTCAATACGATCCTTCATACAGTGTTTCCAGTAATGTGTATCTAAAACAACAATTCTTGGATCACAATCTTAACAAATCTCTTTCAAAACCAGCACTGAAATTTCACTGGCCTGCGAGATCTCGCTGTTGTATGCAGATTGCATCACTCGGTGTCTGAATCACGAAGTAGACAACAACTCATCGCCAGCAACGCAGTTCTCAAAAGGACACCGAGAACATGCTGGTTTGTTTGTTTGTTTGAAAAACAGGATGTAATGTCTACAGTCTAACCTGAATGTCACGCAGCCACAAATCAAAAAAAAGAAAAAAGTGACACGTCAGGTCTGGTTTCATGGTTCATGGCTTTGTTTTGGGTTTTTTTTTTGTTTTAAACAAAAAGACGAGATTTTCGTTGGGAGTGACGACGATGGACAGGAGTAGAAACGAGTTTATTAGAGGGACAGCGCATGTAGGACGTTTAGGGGACAAAGTTAGAGAAGCCCGATTGAGATTGTTTGCAGAGGAGGGACATGGGGTATAACAGCAGGAGAATGCTGATTATGGAGCCACCAGGAAGGAGGAAAAGAGGAAGACCAAGGAGGAGGTTTATGGACGTGGTGAAGGAAGACATGCGGGTAGTTGGTGTGAAAGAGGCAGATGTAGAGGACAGGGGGTATGGAGATGGATAATCCTAACGGGAGCAGCCGAAAGAAAAAGAGGTTTAAACAAAGGCGCTCATCTTATTCAAAACTAATCCGTATGCATTCTTTTCCACAGTGAAGTTTAAGTCTAAAAGACATCTCTAACCTTTTGCTTTCCTTTTTTAAAGAAAAGTGTTTCCGAGACATCATGTGAACAAGCACAAAAAGGGTCCGGGTTGATCCCATCATTGCCTCGTAAAGCAGTGGCTCCGGCGTCTCCGGCGTCTGTGGCCCGGTGACTCCTGACAGGCTTAGCTTTTAATGAGCCAGGCCTGCCAGCCCCACGGTTCTCCACAGCTAATCTAATGCAAACAAGCAGCCTCATGGACCCAACAAGGAAATGAAAAGACCACCCGCAGACCCCGCAACACACAATAGGGAGCTACAAGCAAATGTGGGCCACTCGAGGCAGAAATTAGCACACCGAGAACGTGGTTAGACCATGTTGACAAATGTTTTGTTCTCGCTTTTCAGAGGGCTTTTGCTTGGGTCTTAAGTTGAATGTTGCCTAATTGTGCTTCCTGTAATGACCTCTGAAAAAGGAAACAGAAAAAAAAAAGAGCTTCCACTTGGTGTCGATTAAAGCAGGACACAGTGATAGAGATATATGATTAGACAGACAGACAGACAGACAGACAGACAGATAGATAGATAGATAGATAGATAGATAATCTGTGATTATAGAAATATAGATTCCAATTGATCATTTTTGGCTTCAGATGGAGATCCATAGGAGATGGTATCAGTCAAATGAGGTCTGAACACAACAATACCAGTCTCTTAATTAAAACAGAGGGTTGTAATAAACTGAAGTGTTCATATCTTTTGTTTGTGAGGATGTGTTTGAAACAGCAGCAGTAACATCTGGCTGTAAACAAAGTCCTCAAAGTGGAATGGAGATGAAGAAGGAGCTGCTCGAAGTCTGTTCAGCAAACCCCATTAACACTAAATCAAATAATAATTACAAAGTCAATCTTTTATATCTGTACGTATATAAAAACGCCACCACGGCTTGTTAGCCAACAGGCTAAGAGCAATCCAACTCCATTTTCATTTCCTAACCGAACAAAAGCCTGGTGTGATGAGACAACTTCCCAAGCCTGGATGTCGTCCAGGACAATGACAACACCACCTCCAGCTCGGGGTTTGTCCACAACAACTACACATAAGGACCGAGACGAGATGTTTAAAACGGTCGTATTGAATTCCAAACAAACAAACAAACAAATATATAATACAGCTGATCCAGCGGGTGAAGGCTCCTGGAGCACGCTGCGGCTTCTCGCTTCCTGAAACACACCGTACAAATCACTGAACCACGCAGAAAACATGCCTGACACTCACCTGGGTTAAACAGCAAGGGGTACACATCTTGAAAATAAAACCAAAATTTAGCTTTCACATATACAGATGTTCGTCCCCGAAAAATGAAAATCCAGAGTACAGTAGAGTACAGCAGCGCTCCACCAGCTGAACGCCCTCGTTTCTCCTCCAACAGCACACAATAAACCACCGGTGAGCTGGAGATTCCCGGGCTCGATTCCAAATAGCTGCGTGTTCCCTATATAAGCGCGTTTAGGTGTATGGAGTGTGCACCCTATTTAGGGCGCTTAAACTCTTAATCGTGAGACAATAGAACTCAGCCATAATTCAGACATATTGGTCTACGTTAGAGCATTTTTTTTCTAGTATTGTTTGTAACCTGCAATTGGTTGATGTTGTTTTTCTTTTATTTGTGTACTATATTAAAGCAAGTTTTAAGATCTGGACCAACTTTAAACGATGTTTTTTTTTTTCTCCCTACTGTTATTATCCATTGCATTATTTATATCCATGGCCAATTATTATGAATTGCAACAAATCCAATAACATAGTGAAAATAATATAAAAAGAAATGAACCAAGTTCAGGATCTGGGGTTGTTGTGTCAAAGGAGAAGACTGTATTCAGCAGAAATAAAGCCAGGCAGTGACATGCAGGTATCAAAAAGCACAGTCAGCACATAGTCTTCATATATCCTTTCTCACCCCTCAAAATATGTTGTGCTCATGACTGCTTTAAGTGTGCTGATTCTAATTACTCATTAAGTGCTTCCTTGAATGTGCTGACTTGGTTTTATACCAGAAAATATGCATTTCATGCATGACAGAAACACACAATAAGGTAAAAAAGAACCATAATTTCTTCATATATGGAAAACCTGTAACTGTAATGTGATTTCTGCAATGCTCAATTACTGTACTAAGGTCTCATAAAGGACACATATTTCAACATGAGGCCAGTGAAGGAATGGAAAGTGGCAATGTTTGCTTGTGAAAATGGTTTTCTATTCAGTGCCAGTCAGATGTCCTTGAGAAAAAAAAAATGCAGAGGTAGAGGAGAGCCGCCAGCCACAATCTAGTGTATTGCTGTTGTTCTTTTTTTGGATGCCCTTCACATCAGGATGTGATGAAAATCTGCGTCAAGCCCAACACTTATCTGGCAAATGAGATGGTGTCTGGTGTAGAACAGCACCTCCCTTAAGGGATTTACTGCCAAGTAATGAATCAGTGTGGAAATGTTTACATAACTAGCAGCAATAAACTGAGTGACAGGCAGTGCATCAAGGAAGTTTTTCTTTCATTTTTGAGATAGATTTGATTAGATCTGAAACCTTAATTTAGACATGTAAATGATTCATTTTTAAAAAGTACATGTTCATCCATCATGCTGTGCACTTGCAGCTAAGAATTGTTTGATGATATAAATACAACCCTGTTCTCATCTGATTTATAAACCATTGAATTCTGTCTGACCCAGAGAACACCGGGTTCAGTTTGGAGTCTGGATCCTCTAAAAGACTTCGAAATGGTCTTGAGGAGACTTTCATTATCATTGTCATCTTTGGTTTATTCATTAGAACCCGTAAATTGTATCAGGAAATTGCCTAATATTGTGTTAGTCGTCTTTTGCTGCCAAAACATTCCTGACTCATTGAGCATTAACACCAGTAACTTCAACAATATGAGCTACAGTCGGTTGGATTGGACCACCTTTGCTCCCTACGTGCATTGGCCTTGGTTAACCCTGTCGCCGGTTTACCACTGTTCCTTCCTTGGGCCACTTTTGATAGATTCCTTTAAAGAGCTGCAGTTTTGGAGACACTCTGACCCAGTTGTCTAGCTATCACATTTTGTCCCTTGTCAAACTCACTCAAATCCATAATCCATTTTCCTACTTTCAACAAATTACCTTTGAGGACAAAATCTTTACATGCTGCCTGATATATCACACCCACTAACAGGTGCCATGATGAAGAGATAATCAGTGTCATTCACTTCACCTGTCATAATGTTATGTCATTATGCCATGCCTGGTCGTTGTGTATGTCTTTAGTGAACATTTCTATAATGGTATTTATTATTGTAGTGAATTTGAACTGAATTTTAGAGCACGTTTAGCTTCTGAGAAGTGTAGAATTCTATTCCACATATTTATTAGAAGTGTTTACCTGAAAGATTTTAGACATTTATCTGTGAGTTTATAGTTCAGTGGTTACGTTAGTCTCTGAAGCAGGTGGTCACAAGTTCAAATCCCAGCTCCACCAAGCTGCCACTGCTGGGGACTTGAGCAAAGCCCCTTACCCCTAAACTACTTATTGTAAGTTGCTCTGGATAAGAGCGCCTGTCAAATACCATAAATGCAAATGGCGCTTGGAAGTCTTTTGGTTGGAAAAAGTTCCTGTGCTACCGATCCGAAGGCTGAAAGTTCAAATCGTTGACAAAATGTCATTGAATGTTGATTTTCGATAAAAGAATAAAAAATCCCCCAAGAGTCAAACCTAATTTTCCCTGGAAGACAGTCTGTATCATGAATTATATAAGATCCAAATCAAATCTAATTACGCAGGATAAGAAATCTCATCTGCAGGAAAATAAATACCAGTGCAAGACAAACAAAAACAATACACAATTCAATATAATATTCTATTGTCTTGATATCTATGAACTCAACGAACAATTGAGAAAGCCATAAAATAATAATAAATAAATTATTTTACTTGATCTGTGTCTGAATAAATTACGCTTGTGCTGTCAAACTTTTAAAATTCAATCAATAAACCAAAAGCCAGCATGTCATCAGCATAATTTAATTACATACCCTGTGTATAAAAATAACGAGAGGAAAAAAAAAAAAAAGTTCAATCAAAACATAAATATGTCCGTTCCAGCAGTCACACTTAATTACATGAAAGGTTGACCAATGCATTATTATTTATTAGTGGATGTCTGCAGCAGCACTACGGGTCACATGACGCAAAAACCAGGCAAGGGTCTCCAAACCACGTCACCTAAAACACCAACTTTTTCTTCAGGGTTCCTAGAAAAAGAAATAAATAAACAAGATAGAAATAAGTCATTGTTCGAAAAACCATTTACAAAAGATCTACAAAAGAAATCGAACTTACTAACTATTACAAGCACAGACATTGAACCATCCTTTCCCTAAATGCAAGGTACAATATAAGGACAGAAGGTTGTGGAAACCTGGCTATAAGATTCATGTGTTTTTTGAACATCCCATGCCACATGTAGGCCCAGTTTGCTGTTATAACCACCTTCACTCTTGGAAAATGTTCCACTAGACTGGAGTGTGCAGGTGGAGATTTGTTCATTCAGCTACAAGAGTGTTAGTAAAGTCAGGTACTGATGTAGGTGAGGTGAGGAGACTTGGGGTGCAGTCAGTGTTCCAATTAATTCCAAAGGTGTTTAGTAGGTTTGAGGTCAGAGCTCTATAGCAGCCCACTCAAGATCTTCCACTCAAACTCACATAAAGCATATCTTTATGGAGCTGGCTTTGTGCACAGGGGCTTTGTCATGCTGGAACATGTTTAGGTTTCCTTGTTCGAGTGCAGGGAAAATGTAATGATACCACATCTAAAGCCAACTTTGTGATAACAGTTTGGGGAAGAACCACATACGGCTGGAACAGTCATACAGTGTAAATATTTCCATTTAGTGTGTAAATGTTTGTGTTTTTCTTAATAAATTTTAAAAAAAAAACCACAATCGTTTTTATTTTTAGTCTTGTACATTATTTTAGCAATAGTGTTCCCATAGAAATCATGACATAACAGAAAACTGACCCAACACATTCTGACTAATCAGATTTGAGAATTGAACAGGTTACGGTCACAATTCTTATAGATACACTTTGGCATGTTAGCTGACGGAGCATCTACATCTAAAGCTACTTACAATAAAAAAAACAAATATTTGTTATAAAAGCAAACCTTTCAGTCACTCACCTTGTTCAATACCATCGCGTTTTCTTTTAATGCCGATGGCGAGATTTTCTTTTTCTTTTAGGGCTTCTGCTGAACAGTTCGGGCGGGGAAGCTGAGAACCCGGGGTAGGCGCTGGTTTTTGGCTGAAGTATTGCATCTTCAAGGCCTTGAAAAAAATAGCGAGGAAAAATTGGTTGTAAATACTTGAACACACAAACAGGATACGATCACAATCCAAAATAATACAACACATGCTTTTCTCTTGATTCACTAACCGCCTTCTTTATATACAACAACAAAAAAGCTGAATAAGCCACATTTATAAGCAGTACACACAAACACAAAGAGAGAGAGAGAGGGAGAGAGAGAGAGAGCGAGAGCGAGAGATTCATAGAAAGGGTTGCGAAGTGATGCAAATACAAATGATCGAGCATAAATGGATCCTAATTTCTTTCCTATTAGAGGAGACTCTTCATTCCTTCAGGAAAAAGTGTGAATTCTGGTGTGAACTTTCATTCAGTGGGAGTATTGATTGACTTCTTCCCATCATGCAGTTCCATTTCTCAGATAGGCGACATATTTTGTCTCGCCATCCAGGTAGGCATCTCCATTTACGTTTGCATAGACTTGCGAACGGTTCGTTATCATCGTGGCTGCAGTAATTTGTTAGATTTATAAGCTCATTTGTGATTTCGAAAAAGTGAATCTGTGCAGGAAAGTGTTTCACTGTTTTACAAATTAGGGGCCAAAACATGTAGGAACGCCATTAGTTGCTAATTGTTTCTACACAAAACTACCATAAGGGTTTTAGAAAGAAGTGCCCCAATTACTACAAGTAACCCAACGCATTTGGACAGCGTGTGCACACTCAAACATCCGATCCCAAGCGATTCTAGTCACGTAGTTTGAATGCAACAGCAATTCTGGGATTTTAAAAGTCATGCAGTGTGCATAAGAACAGCTGATGCAGTTATAGAAATGAGATCAAGGGACACTAAAAATTTAGACCATCTCTTAATCTGAGGCAATGAAAGCAGCTCTGTGATGGTTACCCTTGAGGCTGTGAGACGAGCGCAGGGGTTAAAGGTAAACAAGCCCTTCAGGAGGTCCAACAGGTCGTCGCTCGCCGCACTGAAAATGTGCTCCAATGGTGTGCCAGGAAACATTTTAAATGAAATGTAATCTGGTAGATTGGTCATCCCCTAGAACAATGCAGCACAGTGAAGCAGTTAGACCATGTTTGATATTTACGTCTAAAATATATATATATATATTGAAAGGAAAAACAGACAACAGTTTGTGGACACGACCATTACAACTCTATGCTTGCTGAACATGTTCCAAAGCTGCTGTTACAGGAAGCTCAGCTCTTCTGAGAAGGCTTTCCACTAGATTCTGGAGCGTAGCTGTGGGAATTTGCTCGTTCAGCCACAAAAGCATTAGTGAATTCAAGTGAAAAAGCCTGAGGCACTCTAATCTTAGTGTACGGGTGCACCAACATGCTCAAAACAGGTTTAAGTTTCTTACATCCTGGGAAAAACTCTAAATCACATAGCATGTAAGGATATTATTGGGACTTGTGCACTTCCATATATGTGGCAACAGATGAAGAACAACAACATATGGGTGTAATGGTCAAGTGTGCACACAATGTAAAGTTTGGTTCTATAAGGGTAGCACGGTGATGACTTAATGCATTTACAGGCCAGTTCTCTTCTGTTGGAGTCCCCAGTGTTTCAAATATCTTCGTCAGCTGATCCAGGTCGGAATCTCCAGCAAGAAAGGGGAGCTTAAAACATAACATTTCAATTTAATACAGACAATAAAATGTGCTAAACATTCCAGCTTAAATGTGTCCAAATAGACAAACATTGTTTTGGTCATTTTGCTCGCTTGGGGGTTTGAATTTAGGGCTATTGTATTATGTGTTAGTGGCCGGAGCAGCCCCTTTAAGAAGGTAGCGGATGTTGGTGAGACATGTGACTGAGGCATCATGACATGAATCAAGAGTGAGTCTTAGACTCACTAAGAGTCGTGTGCCGGTGCCGGTCCGTGGCCCGGGGGTTGGGGACCACTGATCTATATCACTGCAACAAGCTTTCCTGTTTTTTTGCTACAATGCAGCATACTAAAAAATGTGCAGCCCTGATTTTCACTGTACGCCCAAACTTCTTGAATCCTCTTCCATCGTGAGCTATGAAAATCATTTATGAATATATAATGAAAATAGAAGGCCTCATCTCACAAAGCTGTTTTCATTTCAGTAGCTATTGATTTAATCCCATCAGGATTTCATTAACACGGTTATCCTTATTAAAGATTAAATATTAGAAGTTGGTCTAGATGTAGTTATAGAACATGAACAGTGAAATGAAACATTTACTGAACTGATGAACCGTAAGTGAAAACACCCATTACTATGACGATACACAATCGCTGAACAACAAATGAACAACACCCTGTGACTTACCCGGAGCAAGAGCTCTGCAAGGATGCAGCCCACAGCCCACATATCCACACCCACCCCGTACATCCTGGCCCCGAAGAGCAGCTCTGGGGCACGGTACCATCTGAAACAAGATTTTGAACTTGATTCTAATGATCACATCTAAACAGTTTAATTAAAACAATATCTTTACATCCATCAGTGTGAAAATGGGGAGACTTATGATACAATTTGATAAACATATCTTGGTATGTACCTGGTCACAACTTGATGTGTATAAACTCTGTTAGGACTCCCAAATGCTTTAGCCAATCCAAAATCAGCAAGTTTCAGAACCCCAGATTCATCTAGCAGTAAATTATTTGGCTTCAGATCCTGAAAAAGCAGACAGGAACAGTTACTTTAAAGTGTGTGGTCTAACTAAGAGATACACAAAAACAAAGCAACGAATCATGACAGTATGAAACATTAGGGGGAAATCATCGGTGAGAACGTTGGTATGATGTGGGCCAACAGAAAGAAGAGCGAGTTTTCACCCTTAAGTTTGAATAAATGTTTGTGCGGACCCTGTGTAAGATCCAGTGATGGTGTAAGTACTCCAGACCCTGCAGTGTCATCAGGATGTAGGCTTTAATGTTGGCTGGTGTAAGTACAAGACTTGTGTCCTTTATTATGACCTGAAACAGAAAATTGCCATTTTTATTAAATAGCATGCATCATACTGTTTACCTTAAACTGTACAATGCTATAATTACTATTACACCATTAATATTTCATTTAGTTGCACTAGTTTCATTTCACTTGCACTACTGCTTGGATACGGCATTTCTTTGTATCTGATTTTGTACTCTGATAGTGACAAAGTCAGCAAACCTGATCTTAAACCATCAGATGATATATTGCACATCTATTATTTAACACGGAAAGGGAAGACGTTTGGTTGAAAACCACACATTTATAAACTGGAAAAAAAAAAAATTATATGTATATGCATGACTGTATAAATTTTTTTTTTTTAACTGCGTCACAAACAGCGTAATGTGCAATTCTAGGATATATTTGCCTATAAATAAAATATAAAACAGTGATTTGCTATTTTTGTCCACTACACAAAATAAAAATTCATGAAAGCATTTTTTTCACACAAACCAACCATAACTATAATTCAAAGTTTATACATAAATAAAGGAGGCACATCACATCAAATGCCTGCTTTCAAAATCTGTCCTCTAGACTCATAACAACTGAAATATAAAATTGATTGATTTTTAAAGTGCTATTAGGAAACTATTTGCCTTCTCTGTGCTCCTGCTAAAATCCAATTAGGACTTAGGCTGAAGTCTGAGAGGGTCACTTTCTTAGAATATGATTATACAATAGCCAGCAATATTTAGGATGATCAAGAAATTGGCATGCACACACACAAAAAAAAAACAAAAAAACGTTTATTTACCTCCAGGTCAGTCTCCATGTAGTCAAACACAAGACTGATGTTGGATTTGTGACCAAAGGCATCGAGGAGCTGCAGAGATGTGAAAAGATTGAGGCTTTATAAACAAAAAATGTCAGTCGTATGATACGTACTGTACAACCCCACATCAACAAACCCCCAGGATTTTGCTATAATGCATCTACTCCACAGCACCGTTCGATTCAACACTGCAGACTTACGGGAAGACTGCAGCTCTAACGAGAAATCTGCCTCGAACGGGAATAACTCGTGTTGATGCGCCTGTACTCGTGCTATCACTTGTACACTAGCAATACATCCACACAAAGTGTTTCATTTAAAGTTTAAGGTTGCTGTTGAAGGTCATTCATATAGCATTTATAGAAAGAGGTTGCAAGGCAAAGTCTTCAGGATAGGAGAGAAAATAAACTTTCTTTCGGCTTCTCCCATTAGGGGTCGCCACAGCGGACCATCCGCATGTATTATTTGGCACGTTTTTACGCTGGATGCCCTTCCTTACGCAACCCTCCCCATTTATCCGGGCTTGGGACCGGCACTAAGGCTTGTGCAACCCTAATGGCTGGGGTTGGTTCCCTGACCGGGGCTCGAACCCGGGTGAGCGGTGAGAGCGCCTCATCCTAACCACTAGACCACCAGGGAACCGGATAGGAGAGAAAATAAAGAGAAGAAAAAAAAAAAAACTCTTTTGCTGCAATAATCTCGGTGATAAGAGGAATTTTTTAGCAGAACTTTAATAGCATGTAATGTAGATAACCAAACAGCTTGATATCTTTCAGTGACTAACTTAATTGTAGTCGCTGGCGAAGCACTGTTTTATAAGACAATTAAACTACAGTTTTTGGGAAATAATCTGAACTGAGGATTCAACACCAATGGATCCTATTACAGGTGAAGTGATTTATTGGTTATATATTTTCGGTGTCAGTGAAAACGTATACATGCACTTACTCCAATAATATTGGGATGACTCAACTCCTGCAGCAGCTTGATTTCTCGGAGGGCTGTTCTGTTGATTCCTGATGAAAGACAGAATGTATATTTGTTATATTTTTGATATAACGCCTGACGGTTATATTTCTATATTGAATATTTCAAGCAGATAAGTTCGCTCAATGCACAAACCATCTTTTGCCTCTGTTCTGTGTCCGACTTTAATCTGTGAGAAGGAAAAAAATAATCATGCAGGGTTTAAAATAATTCTCTCGCCATGTACATGGACTGTTCACTCAAATAATCACTAATTCCACAACATACTTTCTTTGCAACTTCAGAAGAATATTCAATATTCGGGAAGGACTACCAAAGTCTTTGATTACACAAACTCATGGCTTTTGTTAACAATTCAATTCAATTTTTTTGTATAGCGCTTTTAACAATGAACATTGTCTTTAAGTAGCTTTACACAGGTAATGTGGTAAATAAAATTGAATATGTTCTTTATAAGTAAGTTTAAGTTAACATCGGTGTACACTTGTGTAAAAATGTTTGTATACCTTTATCCCAAAAATGATCATTTCAACATGTAATCGATGTAAGTTCTTTTGCACATTTTTCAGTCCTGTCATTGTTTTAAAAAACAAAAAAACGGGTATTTATTAAAATAAATAAAAGGCATAGCTTAAAATATTACAAATATTAGAAATAATTTTAGCTTTGTTTTATATATTTGGGTTTTTTTTTTTTTTTTACCCTTGCTGCAATTTTTTCCAGTAAAAATTCTTCCAACTATTGTGGTTTGTGACTTCCTTCAGAACTAATAGATTGATGGATTTTGATGAGTATCAATCTGTCACCTCCTGACCGTGACCTTTGAACCCTTGGATGCAACGTTCATCCTTTTCTTGCTCACCTCATTTTGAGTAGTTAAGCTCAAATCCTTTCTTGCTAATCAACATAGGTAAATATAGTAATTAAAGATAAATCAGCTTAATCAGACGAGTTCACCTTCTTAGTGACAGCAATCACTGACTCTTAATTTCAATATCTGACTGTCAGTACAACAGGCACGTGGCAGATTATTTGATCAGCATGTAGAAATGTGGATACTGCAAATCCAGAAGAAACTGGCGAAACTGGCTGGTAAAGCTGATTGTAAAAAGAGTTGGATGATGGATGTGATCAGTGATAAAAGCAGTCGTAATGCTAACAGAAAGGTGTGAAGTAGACATTTCAGACTAGGGGGAAACTGCTGACTATTCACGATGCAAGTGCAGAAGGAGTGATGTAAACTGCAGGCATGGCTGCGGCTGCTGATAAAAGAAAAAGAAAACGTATTCTTCCTTTTCTGGCTTATTACAGCAAAATCGGTGCCATTACTGCAGTAGCATAAGTCAAATCATCAACAAAACAGCACATAGAAGCAAAGAGGCTCAAAGAGAGCAATCACAAATTCTGGGTTGCATTGTGGAAATTTTGGGGATTGTACAGAGAGGCAGTGAACATAAAAAACAACAACAACAAAAAAAAAAAAACAGTATCCATAATGCACTGCACTGAAGTATTAACATATTTCTCTTAAACG
Organism: Silurus aristotelis; assembly: GCF_946808225.1. NCBI lineage: Eukaryota > Metazoa > Chordata > Actinopteri > Siluriformes > Siluridae > Silurus > Silurus aristotelis. The sequence goes on along the minus strand of NC_139596.1, from coordinate 12,782,093 downwards.
TAAGAGAACACTGGGGTCTAACACAAAGTTGATGTTTTAGAAGCAGGAAAAATGGGCAAGCGCAAGGAAGAGCGAGTTTGACAAATTGGGATGTCTGGACGACTGGGTCAGAGAATCTCCAAACCTGCAGCTCTTGTGGGATGTTCTCGGTCTGCACTAGTCAGTTATCAATCGAAAGTGGTCCAAGAAAGGAGCAGTGGTGAACAGGCGACAGGGTCATTGGTGGACGAGGCTCATTGATGTATGTGGGGAGCGAAGGTCTGATCCAACAAACGAGGTCCTGTAAGTTAAACTGCTGAAGAAGTCTACGCTGTTGCTGCTCGACTGGTCAGGACTGTTATGGCAGCAAAAGGGGAGCAACACAATATTAGGCAGGTGGTCATAATGTTATGCCTGATCGGTGGACGTACGAGATGTCAGGTCTGGTAAATTTGCAAAATCAACTATAAAACCTCCAACTTGGATACAGCATTGGGACAATATATCATTATATCTTCCAAGCCTATCAAGGACTATACGTAAATTATTCGATTTTTGATTTGACTTCTTTACTTTCCATGTGGTGCATTTGAGCGATTTTCATCTTTATGTTTGGGTCCTCCATCAGGATATGTTCAGAGCCCTGATAATGATATTTCTTTCACAAGAAATAAAAATGATGACGGTTCTACAAGTAAGTAAAGGGCAAACATGTGACTTTGGGGGTCACAATCACAAGATGATCATTTTGCTGAAAGTCATACAAAAGCTGCTCACAGCAACCTACATGAGGGTTTATGCCTCATTGACCTTGTCACGACTACAATGAAACTTAAAGTAAACACAGCCACATAGTGTGTAATGTTTTTACCTTTTTAATCGCAACAATGGTGTTGTTTGTTTTGTCTCTCGCCTTGTAAACTGTTGCAAACTGTAAAAGATACAAAACAGCAGACATTGTAAAACAAAAATACACTGAGAGGAAACAACCTTCGTGATCATCTGATCAGAATTTGATTCTAACCGGTGACATAGTGGGGAAAAAATGATATGACAATTACGTTATATATGAACATTTTCCGAGGATTACTATTTAATGTGTGTTTTTTTTTATTAATTCCTTTCACAGGCTTTCTTACATTCAGTTTTCTAACAATATTCCTCACAAAGATACACTATAAGGACAAAAGTATTGGGACACCTGACTTTTCCAGGCATATGTGGTTCTTTTCCTAGCTTACCACAAAGCTGGAGACAAACAACTGTAAAGGATGTTTTTGGATGCACTAATATTAGTATTAGTTCAGTTGAACAAGAAGACCGAAATCTGTTCCAGAATGACAACGTGCACAAAGCCAGTTCCATGAAGATCTGCTTTACATGGTTTGGAGTGTAAGATCTTGAATGGCCTGCTATAGATTTCTGACCTCCAGCCTTTACGAACACCTTTTGGGATGAACTGAAATGCTGACTGCACTCCAGGTCTCCTCACCTCACCTACATCAGTACCTGACTTCACAAACATCCTTGCGGCTGAATGAGCACAAACCTCCACAAGTACACTCCAAAATCCAGTGGAACATTTTCCACATAACAGTGAGAGCTATTATAACAGTAAAAGGGGACAAAAAGAAGAATGGGATGTTCAACAATCTTATGGTCAAGTGTCCACAAACTTTTATCCATACAGTTCCTTCATAAATGAACAATAATTTGCTTGAAAATGACTAGCTTGCTTTTTTTCCCCCCTCTTCATAACCTTTAATTAATTAATATTTTCAGTGGTCCCATTAGAGACCCAAGAACCCAAGAATAAATCATTCTGGATCAACGTATCTTCCAAATTCTTTAAAACACAGTCGAAACTCAACAATATATTTCAGATATTAAATTAATACTGTATATTAAACCATTAAAAGATACAAGCGAATTATGTGATTTTAAAGTAAATACGTATATGCATACACTCAAACAGAAAAGGAAATTAATATTTATTTATGAATGCCAGATTTGGTGTGTAAATTCTTAATTATTATTGTTATTAACAATAATAATCATATATTTGATTATATCTCGCTTGAGAAGTGGGGAATTATGAAAAATGGAAATGTTAAATAAATTTGTTTATCAAACACACACACACACACACACACACACACACACACACACACACACACACACACACCACACACACACAAACAAACAAACAAACTTGTGGCAACTAATCCCATGATAGTTATATTTCTATAGAAACCTTGGATATTTTCATGCTGCATCAGATTTAAGTTTTACCTGTTCATTCAAAATCTTCCCATAATTTGGAAAGCTGTTCTGTTTCTTAACAAATGCCCTCAAGTCACACTGCAGGACTTAATAAATGAGAAAATCTCCATATCTCTATCTCTCTATCTGTTTATGGAGTTTATTATGTAGCTCCACTGCTAAGCTAATAATATCTAATGTACCCAATTACACGCTATCACTGCACAGAAGCCATTCTGGAAAGCAAATTAAGCACACCCTCCTGCCAACAATGCCATTTACCTGACCCTCTCCGAGAAAGTCCAACTTTTCGTATCGTTTCGCCCTGGATCTGACATCCAAAGCCATGTTTTCCGTTTCAGCTCTTTGTTAAACGCCGACCTACTGTTAAGTTAAAGCTCTCCAAATATTTCCGGGTAAAACAAGAGTCCTGCGGAACAGTTTTTTTTTAATTTTTTTTTATTTTTTTAAAGCGACACAAACATGTGATTCTAAAGTTAAATTTCCAAATCAATGTTATTAAAAAGTACACCCTAAAAACTCTGATATAATTTCAGAAATTCGAGTTAGACATATATAAATTAAAAAAATTATATAAATTCAAACGTTTGAAAGTTTTCCTAATACTTCCGGGTGAAACAAAAGGCACGCGGAACGGGTTCTAGACGCAACAAAAACATTTGATTTTAAAGTTACATTCAAAATCAGGGTAGTTAAAAATACATTATAAAACTTTGATATAATTTCAAATCAATACATTAGAGTAATATATGAATATAAAAAAAATAAAATATAC